>NC_133584.1:31536296-31647282 GCF_964106895.1 Numenius arquata
GCCAAGTGGGGACTGCAGGGACAAAAGAGGTCCATCAGTGCATTTTTTACCAGACATTTTAACCCATAAAGCATTTGCCTTTATGTTTCATCGTAGGTTTTGAATTGTTACAGTTAGGAGATGCATAATAATTCAGCAACAATAATTTACCAACTCTGCTTGTTACAGTCCTTTTCATATACACACAATTTATACCATCTCACTCTGTATCGGAAAATAAAGAGAATATTATTCATTTTAAATTAATAACTTAAGCTAAATTCCATTAGAATTATTTATTATTCTGAGATTCTTAGACATCAATATAGAAAATATCCATATTTTATCCTACAGATGAACAAACTATGTTCATGGTTCAGTGTAATTCATTCATTGGTTCATGGATCCCGAAGTCCTTCAGGCAGCGTGACAAATCCACATAATTTCTTTGCATGCTAGGTTGTGCATTTGTATATCTGATTATGTTGAAAGATGTGTTAAAAAACATATAAAAAACTTCATGTAGCCAGACAGCTCCCTATGGCTACGCATCTCAGAAGTCTCCAGAGCATTTTGTTATTCAAAGCAAAGTTGGCAGTAATTTACACTCAATAAATTGGTTCCAGATCCGCCTGTTTCAGATGATATCGCAAGGACAAGATCTTACGTGAAATTCCCTTATATTTTGTCAATGTGTATTCCTTTTAAGGGATTTGTCCTGGGGGCTGACAGCTGGTGGGAGGTGCTGCTGAGGGAGCCTGGGCGGAGCCACCACCATCCCCAGTCATTTTAAACGACCCATTAACGTGCCAAACGGTCATTGCCACGGAGACCAGCTTCAGGGCAGGTAAGACTGCGCTGGGGAAGGGTTCTGTAGTGGAAAAGGCCGACGAGAAGCTCTTTTTGGGGCTTTTTTTGAAGCCGGGACAAGGCCTCTGCTTGTCCTGGGGGCTGTCAGCTGGGGGGGCGGTGCTGCTGAGGGAGCCTGGGCGGAGCCACCACCACCCCCGGTTTATCCCACCTCCAGGGGATAAGAGGTGTCAGGGAGGGAGCAACCGGAGCTGGTGTGTGTACTGGCCGGGCCCAGTGCTTCTACTGTCGTACATGGTAAGGTCAGTCACTCCTGGGGACTCAGCTATGGTTGCTACCAGATGGAAGGCTATGTTTAGGAAAGCTGTGGGTACCCAGACCGAGGCCCCACGCAAACATATGGGTGTGCAGGCCTCTGGGTGCAGAGAGTGCCGGAGCCTGGCGCTGGCAATGGAGGGTAGCGGAGACAACACCTGTATAAGATGTGAACAGGTGAATGATCTGCTCAACCTGGTGGCCCAGCTGAAGGATGAAGTGGAGAGGCTGAGGAGCATCAGGGAGTGTGAAAGAGAAATTGACTGGTGGGAGCGCTCCCTGAGAGTAGGGGAACAGGTTGAGGCCCCGTGTAAATCGGAGGACCCTGTCCCCTCTTCTCATCAAGCAATAGGAGAGGATCTCAGAGAAGAGGGGGAATGGAAACAGGTCCCTGCTCGGGGAAGCAGGCGAGTCCCCTCCCAACCTCTCCCAGCTTCCCAGTTACCCCTGCAGAACAGGTATGGAGTCCTGCAGGAGGAACTGGCCGATGGAGAGGAGGTTGGCACACCAAGACTAGAGAAGACAGAAAGTACATGTCACAGCAGACCCAACTTCACCACTAGCTCCAAAAGGAAAAGGAGAAAGGTCATAGTTGTGGGTGACTCTCTGTTGAGGGGGACAGAGGGACCAATATGCCGCCCTGACCCGCTACACAGGGAAGTCTGTTGCCTCCCTGGGGCTCGGGTCAGGGATGTGATGAACAAACTCCCAGACCTAGTAAACCCCTCTGATTATTACCCCCTGTTAGTATTTCAGGTGGGTAGTGATGAAATGGGTAGGAGGAGGCTGAAATCAATTAAAAGAGATTTTAGAGCCTTAGGGCAGCAGCTCAAGGGGTCAGGAACACAAGTGGTCTTCTCTTCTATCCCACCAGTGGCAACTGTGAATAAAGAAATTGATAGGAAGAGGCAACAGATCAACTTGTGGCTCCGGGACTGGTGTTACAGGCAGGGCTTTGGGTTTTTCAAACATAGGTGGCTATATGAGACACCTGGCATGCCATTGTCAGGTGGGACACAGCTGTCCCAGAGGGGGAGAAGAATTTTGGGGCAGGAGTTAGCAGGGCTCATTGACCGGTCTTTAAACTAGATATGAGGGGGGAAGGGGAGATAACTAGGCCTGTCAAGATGAAACCTGAGGAAAGCATGCCACGGTTTGAAGGAGGCCACATTAGTGAGGACTCACACTCTGACATTTCATCAGAGAAAGGTGATAGACGTTTAGAAATTACTGCTAGAGAACAATGGGAAAACCCTTTCCTAGAAGGGGAAAAGGGTACTAGGCTAAGAGTTAACAAAGCTCATGGACAGAGCTTTAAGCCGAAAGTTAAGGGGGATGGGGATAAAATCAGGCCCGCTGGTAATGAACCTGAGTGTCAAGGGCCAAAGATGGGGGTGAAATCAGTAGCCCAGGTCAAGTGCATCTACGCTAATGCACGTAGCGTGGGCAACAAACAGGAGGAGCTAGAAGCCATTGTGCGGCAGGACAACTACGACATAGTTGCCATCACGGAAACGTGGTGGGATGATGGTCATGACTGGAATGCTGCAATAAGTGGCTATAAGCTCTTCAGAAGGAATAGGCAAGGAAGGAAGGGGGTGTGTGTGGCTCTGTACATTAGGGAGTTGTTTGACTCTATAGAGATAGACTCCAGTGATGAAGAAGTGGAGTGTTTATGGGTAAGGGTGAAAGGGAAGGCTAACAAAGGTGATTTTGTGCTGGGAGTCTGCTATAGACCACCCAACCAGGATGAGCAGGTTGATGAGGTATTCTGTAAGCGGCTGGCTGCAGTCTCGCAAACGCCAGCCCTTGTTCTCGTTGGGGACTTCAACTTACCAGACATCTGCTGGAAATATAACACAGCAGAGAGCAGGCAGGCTAGGAGGTTCCTCGAGTGTATGGAGGATAACTTCCTGACACAAATGGTAGGTGAGCCTACCAGGGGAGGAGCCTTGCTAGACCTACTGTTCACAAACAAAGAAGGGCTAGTGGGGGATGTGGAGGTCAGAGACCGTCTTGGGCTTAGTGACCATGAAATGGTTAAGTTTTCCATTCATAGTGAGGTAAGGAAGGGGGTTAACAAAACCTCCATCTTGGACTTCCGGTGGGCAGACTTTAGCCTGTTCAGAACCCTGGTTGGGAGAGTCCCGTGAGAGGTAGTCCTGAGAGACAAAGGAGCCCAGGAAGGCTGGACGCTCTTCAAGAGGGAAATCCTAAAGGCCCAGGAGCCGGCTGTCCCCATGAGGCGCAAAATTAAAGGGCGGGGAAAATGGCCGGCCTGGATGAACAAAGAGCTCTTGATGGGACTTAAGGAAAAAAGGAAGGTTTACCACCTTTGGAAGAGGGGACAGGCAACTCAGGAGGAGTACAGAGATTGTGTTAGGTCATACAGAGAAAAAATCAGGAAGGCAAAAGCCCAGCTGGAACTCAACCTGGCAATTAATATAAGGGACAACAAAAAAGTTTCTATAAATACATCAACAAAAAAAGAGTGACAGAGAATGTCCATCCCTTACTGGACGCGGGGGGAAACCTTGCAACCAAGGACGAGGAGAAGGCTGAGATACTTAATGCCTTCTTTGCCTCCGTCTTCAATAGTCAAACCAGCTACCCCCAGGGTGTTCAGCTTCTTGGGCTGGAAGATAAGAATGGAGAACAGAACAACTCCCCCATAGTCCAGGAGGAAGTAGTTCAGGATTTGCTTATGCACCTGGACACGCATAAGTCCATGGGGCCGGATGGCATTCACCCAAAGGTTCTCAGGGAGCTGGCAGGAGAGCTCACTAAGCCTCTCTCCATTATCTATCAACAATCCTGGTCAACAGGAGAGGTGCCAGATGACTGGAGGGTGGCCAATGTGATGCCTATCTACAAGAAGGGCCGGAAGGAGGATCCCAGAAACTACAGGCCTGTCAGCCTGACCTCAGTACCGGGAAAGATCATGGAGAGGATCATCCTGAGTGAGCTTTCAAGGCAAGTGCAGGGCAGCCAAGGGATCAGGGCCAGCCAGCATGGGTTTACGAAAGGGAGGTCCTGCCTGACAAACTTGATCTCTTTCTATGACCATGTGACCCGCCTTCTCGATGCGGGGAAGGCTGTGGATGTTGTCTACCTGGACTTTGGTAAGGCCTTCGACACCGTCCCTCACGGCATTCTCCTGGAGAAACTGGAGAATCATGGCATAGACAAGTGTACCCTCCACTGGATAAAAAACTGGCTGGATGGCCGTGCCCAGCGAGTTGTGATTAATGGAGCAAAATCTGGTTGGCGGCCGGTCATCAGTGGTGTCCCTCAGGGCTCAGTTTTGGGGCCAGTCTTGTTCAATATCTTCATTGATGATCTAGACAAGGGGATTGAATGCACCCTCAGTAAGTTTGCAGATGACACCAAGCTAGGTGGGAGTGTTGATCTGCTTGAGGGTCGGAAGGCTTTACAGAGGGATCTGGACAAGTTGGATCAATGGGCCAAGGCCAATGGGATGAGGTTTAATAAGGCCAAGTGCTGGGTCCTGCATTTTGGTCACAACAACCCCAAGCAACGCTACAGGCTTGGGGCTGAGTGGCTGGAAAGCTGCCCGGCAGAAAAGGACCTGGGAGTGTTGGTGGACAGCCGGCTTAACATGAGCCAGCAGTGTGCCCAGGTGGCCAAGAAGGCCAGTAGCATCCTGGCTTGTATCAGGAATAATGTGGCCAGCAGGAGTAAGGGAGTGATGGTGCCTCTGTACTGGGCACTGGTGAGGCCTCACCTCGAGTGCTGTGTTCAGTTTTGGGCCCCTCACTACAGGAAAGACATTGAAGTGCTGGACCGTGTCCAGAGGAGAGCCACCAAGCTGGTGAGGGGTCTGGAGAACAAGTTCTATGAGGAGAGGCTGAGGGAACTGGGCATGTTTAGTTTGGAGAAGAGGAGGCTGAGGGGAGACCTCATTGCCCTCTACAACTACCTGAAAGGAAACTGTAGAGAGGCAGGGGTTGGCCTCTTCTCCCAAGGGAATAACGACAGGACCAGAGGAAATGGTATGAAGCTGCGGCAAGGGAGGTTTAGATTAGATATTAGGAAGAATTACTTTACTGAAAGAGTGGTCAGGCACTGGAACAGCCTGCCCAGGGAGGTGGTGGAGTCACCATCCCTGGAGGTATTTAAGAAACGTGTAGACATGGCTCTTCAGGGCTTGCTCTAGTGCCCGGGATTGTTGGTTTGTGGTGGGGTGTTGTGTGTGAGGTTGTAGGTGTGGGGTTTAGTTGGTGGGTGCTTTTTTTTTTTTTTGTGTGGTTTTTGTTGTTGTTGGTTTTTTGTTTGTTTGCTTGTTTGTTTTTGTGTGTTGTGGTTTTTTTGTTTGTTTGGTTTTTTTTAATGTGGTTGGACTCGATGATCTCAAAGGTCCCTTCCAACCACTAAGATTCTGTGATTCTGTGATTTGCCATCACAAATGCAGATGATATGGAGATAAAGAGACTCCCTTGCTCTCCAGAGCATGACAGAATGTGATGGATCAACAGTTCATATACAAGCTATGTTTTGGTCAAATCAAATCAAATCATCCCTTTTTCCAGTTTTTTGAAAAAGAGGGTTCTGGATTCATGGCAAAATCATGGCATATATCTATCATAATGTATTAACAAATCCTTTATTTGGTACAGACCACAAGGTCTCTGTAGAGAGGTACAATAATTTAAGATTTGTGACCAAAGAAAAGTGAAAATTAAGTCTTCTAATAGTCAGGCCTTGACTAAGAAGAACCAGTCCTATGTATGGTCTAAAGTCCTTTGCTGTTTAACAGCTTTACTGAATAATAGTTTGTTAGAAAACTGATTAATTTAGCTGAGCATTTTTTAAAGGCACATGTGAAGAAAGACAGCTTGTCTGTCTGCAAGTTGTACATTCATAGAAAAAAAAGTGTCTCAGAAGAATAACAACAGAAACTATAAATGGATGTGAAAGTGTGAAATTAAGAAAATGAAAATTTAGACTGAAAGAAGAGAAATTGTTTTCTCATGGTGGTATCAATTAGACTTGAAACTTCAAAACAAAAAAAAAATCTGAAGCATTGTAACAGAAAAGGAAATAATTTATAAGGTACAAAAGGATAGTTTAAATAATGTAATAGCTCTTATATTTTGAACTTCACTATCTCTGTGCTTATGAATGGATATAATTTTAGGACAAAGGAGGGAAAATTTGCTGTGTTCGGTTGGCAGTGGTACTTATGTTTCTGCATATGTACGTCTGAGGGAAAATACTACTGGGAAGTTTCCTGTGACTATACATTCTATTATTTGAAGGAAAAATGACTTACTTTCAGTGAAAATGCATTAAAGAGGTCCATAGGCACTAATTCCTTGACTCCAGATCAAGTTGCGGTTGCAGGATGAGGTCAACAACATCTTGTACATCTGCTACAAGCATATTCTGTGACCTGAAATCAATGAAATACTGGAAATAACAAAAATCTCTTCTGTCCCTGTCCCTTTGTATAAAGTGAAGCATCAGGTGGCTGATATGGGTAGTGTCTTTAAAATTTCTGTTGGCTTTCTGTCACTTGAGGAAATTCTCGTTTTCGTGGTGCAAGGTGAGTTTAGCTGACTGGAATATCACCACCTTTGACCTTTATTATATGCTTTTTTTCTTTTTCAATTTTTCAAAAGCTTAAGAATATACAAGATCCAACTATATTAATGGACCTTAATACTTATGGACTCCGTTTCATTAATCTAAGTGAATATAAATGAACTTTGCACCATTTTCCTGGTTACTGGCAACGGTATGTTTGTAGAAGCTTTTTCTCTTTTCTCTCACAACAGGTTGATAAGAGTTATTGCTAGACTATAATATTTTTGCCCCTTTTTTTCACTTGAAAAGTATTAATTTACATGTATTTGTCTTGTTGTTCATATCACAGCTTTGTAGGTGGATCTTTGTTGAAGTGCTGCTTTATGATGCTACTAAGAAGTACATCAATTGTATTAGATCAGTGTATAAGACCTCTTCATCTAAAACAAAATTTATCCTACTGCTTCTTTATATGTATACACAGGCTATCTATAGCTGTCTGAAGATATCAGGTGGAGTTACATTCCAAATGTAAGACATTCTCCATTCTGTATTTGTGTTCATGTAAAAGATAAGAATAGTGTCTATTTACATATTACCATTTTAGTTTTCACTTCAAGCTGTTTTCTGAAAACCGTAAATTAGCTTTTTCCTGGTCAAAAAGGAATTTAAATGCAGGTGTTTATTGCTTTTCTTTCTTTAAATAAATACACAAATAAATAAAATGCAAACCCAAGTTCTAAATCAAAACAACATTAAAATAGTGAAGTATTTGTTCGCTGAAAGAAAATGGAAATGGATTTGTGTCCTTGTTGTTCTTAAGTACTGAACAATTTATATAGACTTACAAGGAAATAAAACCAAACACTGAAACTTTTGAATACTGAAAAAGAAACAGCTCAAAAATAGCACGCAAATAGGGTCAGTTACTGAAATGTCATCATGCTGAAATGCTGCATGATGTCAGATATTCTGTTGTCCGACTAACGCATATGAATTCTTTTGGACACTCAGAAAAACTACTGCTATTCACTCTCTGTATTGAAATGATTGTTTCCATATAGAAAAAATGCAGCCTCTCTCTAGACAGTATGGTGAGTTGGCAAGGTTGTGATAGTGGGGGTCTCCTGTGAGAAGATGCCAAAAGCCTCCCCTATTTCCAACAGAGTCAATGCCAGCCAGCTCCCAGATGGACCCACCACTGGCCAAGGCCAAGTTCATCAGGGATAGTGGTAGCGCCTCTGGGATAACATATTTAAGAAGGGGAAAAAAACTGCTGTGCAACAGCTGGAAGAGAGGAGTGAGAATATATGAGAGAAACAACTCTGCAGACACCAAGTTCAGTGAAGAAGGAGGAGGAGAAGGTGTTCCAGGCACCAGTGCAGAGATTCCCCTGCAGCTCATAGAATCATAGAACGGACCTTTAAGATCACCCAGTTCAGCCATTAACCTTACATTGCCAAACCCACTGCTTCCCTGTGAAGCCTATTCCAATGTTTGATAACCCTTTCAGTGAAGAAATTTTTCCTAACATCCATCCTTCCCTGGTGCAACTTGAGGCCATTTCCTCTTGTCCTATCACTTGTGTCCTATCATGGTGAAGCCGGCAATCCCCCTGCAACCCATGGAGATCCACAGTGGAGCAGATGTCCACCCTGCAGCCTGCGGAGGAGCCTCTTATCATATTTTTCTTTGCTGTCCAGTTGAGGACGGGGACTGATAGAGTGGCCTGGTGGGGACCTGGCATCCAGCCAAAGTCAGCTCACCACAGACACTTATTTATGGGATCTTGTGGTATGGCCTTGTGCTCAGCAGGTAAGCAGCAGTTTAATTAAACATCACTGTATTGCCATTAGTACCAGGTGATTATCACTTCTTAGCTCTTGACATCTTGTGACCTTGTAGGAAATAATGTTGAATTCTGGTAGCAACAATGTGACAAAAATTTTCATGAGGCCTTGTAGGAGGGGACCATAGTTTTGTTTTAAAGTAAAAAATACTTCATACACACATTTTCATAACAACCAGAGCATGTATTTGTACAAAGAGGCTGTCCAGCATTCAAGGATTAAGGGGCATGTACCCACGTGGGCTGGGCAGGGCTCCTTGTGATGACATGGAGGACAAGAAGCACTGTCTATTGAGTCATTATCAAGTCTCTTGGCTTCTTCCTAGATTGGCAACCATGATAGTTTTGGATGTCCTTTTTATATCCTTTAGGAGCTAAACTCAATTAGTTGAGTTTTTTTTTTCTCTCAGTCCTGTCCAACCTTTATGTGTCATTTGAAGTGATTCACTTTCCTTTGTGCCTTTGTGCCTTTGTGCCTTACGGTGCTCATCCAGTTCAGGGTGTGGGCTGTCCTTAATTTTCTTGTCCTGTGTACACTGCATGTATTACCAGTGCAGGAATCTTCTTGACCTGCTCATCCAGGTGCCATAAACACTGTTGTTCTTACATCTCTCTTCTGTTATTCCCACATCCAGACACTCCCATTGATTCTCCAATCTCATTTCTATTGCAATTTTCTGCAACCTGGCAGGACGTTTTGGGAGCAATTTGAAGTTGCATGGTATGTCCCCGCTGAGGTTTTAAAGCTTTACTGAGGGCAATAGAGTTGGCCACTCTTTAACAATAAAGACCAAAGTCTTGATCCGTTCATTAGAAGGTCCAACAGAAGCAGATGACGACTATTTAAGCAGTTTTAGTGCATTATTGCACAATGCAGGATAACTATTCATAGACAACTATCCAGGATGTCAGCTGATTTTTTTAAAAGGAACAGGATTTGCAGGATCAGTGGTTCCCTGAAAAGGATTTTGGGGATTGGCAGTCCAGGATAAATGGGCACAAAAAGGACCATTTTCTCTGCTCCATTGATGTTTTGATATTTTTACATTTCATGGAAATCAGGAGATTTTTGAAAAAGACTCACATTCCGTAACCTTTCATTAAAGATATCCATACATCTTAGCATCCAGAAGGTTTTACTAAGTAGATCAAAAATATATGATGTGTTCTAGGAAGAACTGAAATTGAAAAATAATTTCTAAAATGAGTCAAATTAGTCAGATCTACCTGTAATATAATCTCTTGCAACATACACTTTTGACCAAATGCTATTAATAATGGTCTGCAGGATAATATGGCATTAGTATTAATAATTTAACAATCATCCCTTCATTGGCAGATTAAAACAAACAAAAGGCATAGATAATAATAGTCTACACAGTGGTGTGTCGTTTTTATCATTTTTTTTTTTTCATTCAAGACCAAGTTGTCTTTGATGCACTTAAAGATGTGAGTATGGTCACAGCAGCTCCATTCCCCACATCTGTAAACCCACAGTTACAGTGAAAGAGAGCAAATATGACCAATACAATTTAACAGTCCTTTAATACTATTTTCAACAAGTTGCAAATACGATTGTAGAAATGCATTTCTTTCAAATGACTTGGTAGTTTTTAAGAATTTACTTGAACTCAGGCATCCTCTAGCTGCAGTTTGTATAACCCATTTTGTGAAGGTATTATGTTAGTGTTGTTCTTTCACTATTAGTCTGCATAATTATAATTAAAACTAAAAGTTTGGTTTAAGAAAATCCATAATGTTAAACATCTATTCAAATGAGAACCAAACTTCTGAGGTTTTTTTTTTAAATTTCTTGTAATTATGAAGGGTAAAGAAAATGGCATACAAAAATATTTAAAAAGCATTTCATAGAACCAACAGAAATATACATGCATATGTTAATATGTATTATTTTTTGATATAATTTTCCCTAATTCTCCCAATTTATCTGAATGTGTGTAGTGACATATCATGGAGAGATTAATTCGTGATTGATAATTGACTTGGAAACACTTAGCATATTTTAGGTGCTGCAGAAATATTAAAAACTACCTAACCACATTAATGAAATTTGTAAAAGGTACAGTGTTAACTGTGGTAATTTTCAGAACTTTATGTCAAAGCAGCACATTTTTCATATTTTTTTATTTAATGGAGAACTGACTGAAACTTCTGTTACTGCAAAATCTACTGGAGTTTTTGTTGGGTTACTATGTACAAAATTGAGACAGGCAAAACGTGATAGGGTAATTCACAGTGGAGAAGGTTCAGAAAGGATTAATAGTGAAATTCTACAAATATATATTTTTCAAATGAAAAATTTTTAGATCAAATTCATTACCTTTAAAAGTGAGTACAATTCTATGGAAATTTGGGGGGGTTTTCCCATTATGTTTTTTTTAATTAACTGAAACCAGAAATGTAAATGTCCATTTTCAACGATATAAGTAAGCACTGAAAGATGAGTACTTATTGTTTAGTTCTTGCTGTAAAAAATGTCTAATGGAAAATTCTCTTATTTCTTATCTGCAAGTCAAATCTAAAATGACAGCATGCATAAAGTTGGAAGACAAACTGTTGCAGTGTTTATTATTTTCCTTTAATTTCTGATTAATTTTACCTTTGATGATGATTAAATGAACTTAAGCCTTTTCTGAATTTTTACAAAACAACGGCAGAGCAAAGTACCATGCCTCTTTCAAGAAGTGATTTGACCACCTTTGATCTTCTGCGTAATTTGTAGGTGACTTTTCACCAGGCGTTACAAATTGCCTTTCCACCTTCACACAATCTTGTTGCAGATAAAAAGCACAGTTCTAATTTTTTTCTCTACCTCAGGATCTTCAACTCCTTAAAGCATGTTTTTCAAAAATGTTTCTTCCTCTTTTAAAATCATTTATCCTAAACATTTTTCCTGGAAGTGATACCTTGAATGTCAGGCACTCAAAGGCAAATTTCTCATTGACTTCTGTGCTGAAAGATCAGTCTCTGTGTTTTCTCCATGTTCTCTCTTCCCATATTTTTTTAAAGAAACTGTTAAAGCTTCTCAGCATTATTATTCTGACCTCTACTTCTTTGCCCCTGGATGTAACAGGACTGAAAATGCTATCAAGTTATTGTCATGAATAAGTTCATTGCAATGACTAATAACAGCAGTGAAAAAGAAGCAAATGTAAGACATACTTAGATTACGTACATACACTCTCCAACTTTCTCCGTATTTTACAGTTTTGTGTAAGTGTTAAATTATCATGGTGATGATGAACAGCCTCAGATTTTCCCTGGAGATGTTGGAAAGTATGTTGAAAAAGATATCTTGCAATCTCTCATTTACCAAATTGGTTTATAAAATGTGCATAAATTAAAATATTTCACAGAACTATCTTTTTATTGCTCTTCATTAATCTATGAAGAATGGAAGGGAATTATGGTAAACAATTTAAAAGCACTGTTCCTTCAGAATAAAAGCCTTCAACTATATGTAATAAGATAGATGCTTGTATATTATGTTTCCTTTTTGGCAATCTTTTCATATATAGAATATATGTAGGCAAAATATTTACAGCCTCTCAGCCCACTGCTAGCTAACTCCTTTTCACAATTATCCATATCCCTTATGCTAAACAGATAAGCCGGATAAACAACCAAAAACATTACAGAATTTATGCACATATTGCAACTCCTCCTATTTTACTAAGTAAATGACATACATGCAATCTTACAATTCTATTTAAAATTGACAATAAATAAAGCAAAACAAAAATTCTACACTGGACAAAAAGCAGAGGTTTCCATTTTTAGAAAAGAGCTTTATTGTGTGACATGGAAAACCTAGGGATTGTGATTAATGGGAGAGCAGAGTTATGCAGTATCTATCTTTCAAGCAAGGCACGTTGTCACCCCACTGCTGGTAAGAGTCAAGTGTTTAGTACATGTCCATCAGAGTCTTTACCAAAGACATACAACAACAAAAAAAAAGGAATTGTTCCCACAGGTCATTCCTGCATTGGCTGAGAAACGAACCAGAATTCTAGATGAGAAATGAAGAGTCTGAAGGAGTATGGACTGGGTTTGGAACTTTTGAACTCCTAAACATTTTTGAATGGGCACATCTTGTAGTCATTAAGCTGTAGAGCAGCAAGAAAATATTATATATTTCTGTACTACATGGTTGTGTATTTATAATGGTTTGTATATCCACACACGTATAATAATATGAAATTGAGATAATCTAATAAGGCGGCAATAAGTCAAAGGTATCTTAATATGTTAAATTTTAATACATCTTACTTTCCATGTATTTCTTTATATTTGCTGATTTAGGCAGGGAAGACCTATTGCTTTCACTCTAAATCTGAAAAACATTCAAACACCGAGGTGATAATTCCTGTGAAAATTCTTTGGTTTGGTAGCATTTATATGCCTTATCAGTGTTGCCTGCAGAGAACATGGCATGACTACGATGGCATGACTGGATGGATAGGTGAGGAGAGGGCAGTGAATGTTGTCTACCTTGACTTCAGCAATGCTTTCAACACCACCTCCCACAGCATCCTCATAGGTAAGCTTAGGAAATATAAGTTAGATGAATGAACAATGAGGTGGATTGAAAACTGGCTAAAAGCCAGAGCTCAGAGGGTCGTGATCAGTGGCACAGAGTCTAGTTGGAGGTCCGTAACAAGTGATGTTCCCCAGGGGTCAGTACTGAGTCCAGTCCTCTTCAATATATTCATCAATGACCTGGATGAGGGGATGGAGGGTACCCTCAGCAAGTTTGCTGATGACACAAAGCTGGGAGGGGTGGCTGACACACCAGAAGGCTGTGCCACCGTACAGCGAGACCTGGACAGGCTGGAGAGCTGGGCAGAAAGGAACCTGATGAAATTCAACAAGGGCAAGTGTAGGGTCCTGCACCGGGGGAGGAATAACCCCCTGCGCCAGTACAGGTTGGGGGCTGACCTGCTGGAGAGCAGCTCTGAGGAAAAAAACCTGGGAGTCCTGGTGGACAACAGGATGCCCATGAGGCAGCAGTGTGCCCTTGTGGCCAAGAAGGCCAATGGCATCCTGGGGTGCATCAGGAAGAGTGTGACCAGCAGGTTGAGAGAGGTCATTCTCCCCCTCTACTCTGCCCTGGTGAGGCCCCATCTGGAGTACTGTGTCCAGTCCTGGGCTCCCCAGTTCAAGAAGGACAGGGAACTGCTGGAGAGGGTACAGCAGAGGGCTACAAAGATGATTAGGGGCCTGGAGCATGTCTCTTATGAGGAGAGGCTGAGGGACTTGGGTCTTTTTAGTCTGGAGAAGAGAAGGCTGAGGGGGGATCTGATCAATGCTTATAAATACTTAAAGGGTGGGTGCCAAGAGGATGGGGCCGGTCTTTTTTTAGTGGTGCCCAGTGACAGGACTGGAGGAATTGGGCACAAACTTGGATATAAGAAGTTCCACCTAAACATGAGGAGGAACTTCTTTACTTTGAGGGTGGCAGAGCCCTGGAAGAGGCTGCCCAGAGAGGTGGTGGAGTCTCCTTCTCTGGAGACATTCAAACCCTGCCTGGACATGTTCCTGTGGGACCTGCTCTGGGTGGACCTGCTTCGGCAGGGGACTGGACTAGATGATCTCCAGAGGTCCCTTCCAACCCCATAGCATTCTGTGATTTTGAAAAAATCATTCTTTTCTGTTTACATAGAATATAAAAACAAATAAACAAATCACTCTGCCTCCCCTCTTTTATTCTCTTCCTTGCTTTCGTTATCTAACCTTTGACATACTTAAGTAACTTTCCATATTATGTTGTTACTTCAGGGGCAAATCTTACCCTTGTTTCCACTTCATGGAAACACTCACCAAACTAGAGTTGTTGTAGAGTCTAGTAGTTTAAGGGTTATTAAGGTTTTATAGCTCATCTCCTTGCCCCTTCCAGATCAGCTTCACAACTTCACAGAAATTCCCTGCACAATAGGCCTTTGGAGAAGTATTAGAGGCAGAATCCACTTGATAATGCTTTCCCTCAAGGAGTTGCTGACACTATTGCAGTCTCTGAGTTTCAGTAACATTTGTGATGTGGGTTAGGGTGAGGATTATTTTGACCTAAACATCACCAAGAATTTTTTTGTATTAAGCTTGGATACACATGGAGCCAACCCCATCCGATACTGCCTTTTTTATTGCTTTTATCATAACATAAACATCAATCTATCACACTCTGCTAACAGAGGTCTTTTATATGTTCTTTTATATGAAGAATGTTGTTACTCCCTGATTATCATTATGTTTCCAAGAAACTAAGTACAGAATTTAGTGGTCACCATATGATACTGTCATCTAGAAACAAAAAGAAGCCCCAAACTCTGTGTGAGGAATCTATGAAAGGACACGTTCACATTAGGATTTTAGTTAAGGTCAGAGAAGTGCTTTTGAGGTGAATCTCCCAATCAGCTCCTTTCCTGCAGTTGTCGGTGTCACGGAGGCACTTGGTGTCACAGAGCAGTCACTCCTCACACAAGTGAAACGTCATTCAGACTAAACTAACCTGACCATGTGCTCCTGAGCATTCCAGCTGCTTAAAAGCCTCCAGTCCATGACACCAAACTAGTTTAGCGTAGCAATCTCGGAAACATATATAGCATCAACATCAGGTCCTTAACACCGACTGCTTAGCTCTACCAACCTACTCCTACTATGCAGCACTACTTGCTAATTGTAGAGGCAGTGAACTGTCCTCCAGCAGTGGCTATTGCACCACCAGAAAAGTTCAGAAGTCTGATGAAACTGCCAGCAGCGTTGCTGTGGAAGAGGAGGAAGCAAATTACTCGTAATTGTAGCCTTAGCCTGGTTATCTGTATTGCCTGGACCTTGGGTCTATGTTTCTTGGTCTTTACTACAAGAATTTAGGACTCGTGATCACTGGTTAAAGAGCAGCAGCTCCATAAACATTTGAATGCTGCTATTAGTAAAGGAGGATTTCATTTCTCACTGGAATAATGTAGATTAGGTCTAGATAATTCATTCGTAAATACAGCCCTTGAAATATTGTGAAAAGCATTTCAGAAGCACAGAAGGAAATGAATATTTGCAGGTTCCAGAGAGGCTGTTACTAAATATAGTAAGTAAAATGCAAGTATTTGTTACAGCCCTCTAGTTATATACACTATGAGATGGCTCTGTCATACAAATTAGAAAATCAAAATATCTATTGGGTTGTTAAGGTAATGCTCTTCTCAGGGTTTGATTCTCCCTACGAAGTGCTGTCTAGGTATTTATATAGTCCAGATTTAAATGGTTTAAGAAAATGTCTTCCAGATTTCACACCAGGACAGTGCTTTGTAATTGAATGCGTGTCATTCTGAGATTGCTTTACAAGTGATTGGCACTCTTCAGAATATATTTATAACATAGTTCTGGTAAAACAAACAAGCACACTCAAATTAGATCCTGAGGAAGCTAATTTTCTTTCCCAGCCACTGCAGTACATCTGTCATTCTCCTCACTATTGCTATTGGGTCGTCATGCTCAAGCATATATCCCACAAAAGCTTATCCTCAGCTCTAACCTGTGTTTATTCTTTGCTTCCTCTTAACTGACTCCATGTAAAGCCCTTATGTCCAGAGTGCATGTGCTTCCACTGCAGACTCAGCTGCATGAGATACTGACAGATAATGACTCTTGTCAGTGGTGCCTGGTGACAGGACAAGGGGCAATGGACACAAGCTAGAACACAGGAAATTCCATCTCAACAAGAGCAAAAACTTCTAGCTTTGAGGGTGTCAGAACACTGGAACAGGCTGCCCGGAGAGGTGGTGGAGTCTCTTTCTCTGGAAATACTACAAAACCCTCCTGGATGCGTTCCTGTCCAACCTGCTCTAGGTGGACCTGCTTTGGCAGGGGGGTTGTACTAGATGATCTCTGAAGGTCCCTTCCAACCCCATGTGATTCTGTGATTCTGTATTACAGTTGCTGGAGATATGGAAGGAAACATGATTTTGCTTTAAAGAAGGCTTTTTTTTCAGTCTACCTTGTAATGAAAATGCAGCCATCGTTTGGGTTGCTGAGATGAGCTAAGCAACTATTAGAAGATGTTGTCTTGCTGCACAGAAGGGTACAGCAGGATTTTCCTTACCTTTGCAAGTTCTGCAAGCAGCATGGTTTAGGGAGAAGCATTTGAAACCTTCAGGCATTAATATATCTTGAGGAAGTTGGTAGAGGTGGGTGTCAAATAAATGCCCCTCTAGCATGAGTCATGTCATGTCTGACATGCAGCCCTGACAGCGCAATCTTGCCCGTCTGTGCCGGGTTGATGCTTCAAGTGTTCCGGTTTGCATGTGGGAAGTCACAACATGTTCTTATCTATAAGCGTGAGTGAGTTCTTCTTAAAGGTACGGAAGTAGAAAATACCGCTGAGATATTCTGCATCTCCCTCAGTGTTTTCCTACATCCTACTAAAATATCTTCCAAACCACAAATAGGCAGAGTACATCCGTTGTGCCAGCTTGATAGAGGCTGGATTCAAAGGAAGAAGTATGCTGAGCTGGAAGCGTCTCGGGTGGACTGACTATTCTGGGAATAAATCTTATGAAGAGCGATTGAAGGAGCTGGGACTGTTCAGTTTGAGGAAGAGGAGGCTGAGGGGAGACCTCATCACTCTCTACAACTACTTGAAAGGACATTGTAGAGAGGTTGGTGCTGGTCTCTTCTCACAGGTAATTAGCGATAGAACAAGAGGGAATGGCTTCAAGCTGCAACAGGGTAGGTTTAGACTGGACATTAGGAAACGATTCTTCACAGAAAGAGTGGTCAGACACTGGAAGAGGCTGCCCAGGGAGGTGGTTGAGTCACCATCCCTGAATGTGTTTAAGAGTCATTTGGATGTGGTGTTGGGGGATATGATGTAGGGGAGAACTTTGTAGAGTGGGGTTGATGGTTGGACTTGATGATCCCAAGGGTCTTTTCCAACTTGAATGATTCTATGACTAAAAATATTGCTGCAGAAAGCCTTAGGAAAGACAAATATATTTTATCAAAACATCTCACAAAGTGTCTGGATTAGTCCAAATAACAAATTCCAAAAACAGCTTCCCAGACTGTACTGGTGCATCTGTACCTCACACCAGAGGAACAACTGGAAAGGGAGTATGTGACCACTGCCTAAATGTAAATGCCGACTAACCAAAGCCTGTTGTTGCCAGCCAGAGGGGTGCTGGAGGCCCCTGCTCTCCATCTTGCCCCCAGAATTCCTGGAGCACAAACTAGGCAAATTTCAGTTGTGCTTAATTCTGCATCTGTTTTGTGGGTGGGGGTCGGGTGCTGGCGGGGGGGCTGCAGAGCGGCCCCTGTGAGGAGAGGCCGGGGCTGCCCTGAGCTGGACACAGCCGCTTCCAGCTGGTTCCAGCTGGTTCCAGCCAGCTCCGACCGACCCACCACAGGGCACGGCTGAGCCCCGCAGCCACGGCGGGGGTAACTCAGGGGAAAGGTCTTTAAGAAAGGGCAAAATTCTGCGCAACAGAGACCAGTGAGTAAAAAAAAAAATAATTTTAAGAAACAGCCCTGTGAACAAGAAGATCAGAGAAGGAAGAGGTGAGGGGGAGGGGGAGGTGGTTCAGTTTCTGTCTTTGTTTCTCAGTATCCTACTCTAACTGGCAAGACATCAAGTCGAGCCTGGTTTGCCTGTTGCTGAGCGGCCTCCCCTGGCCTTATCTCCACCCACGCGGTCTCACCTTATTTTCTCCTCCCTGTCCTGCTGAGGAGGGTGAGCGATTGCTGATGGAAACCTGCAGCCACCCAAGGTCAACCAACCACCCATCACAAGTATTCACAGGAGATCTTGGGAACTCTAGGTGTACATATCTGGGAGTTCAGGTTGAGGAATACCACCTATGTTTGAGGGAACACTAACTGTTTCAGGAAAAATGGGTTAGATGCTTCCTTGGGAACCACACAAACTGGGTGCCGAATGCAGTCAGGGTCACACAGGACATGGAGGCTTGTCCTGGTTTGAGGTAAAACAGAACTAATTTTCTGTTTTGTAATTTTACTTTTCTAGCTGGGCCTCTTCTAACTAACTAAACTCTGAAATTAACAGCATAGTGTTCAGAAACTGTCCACTCTCACAGTGGTAAGACCTGATTATACCAAGGAATGGTGTGCAGAGAGGCCTTTGCTTATACTTATTGCTATAAAAACCAAGGTCAGGTAAATTTGTTATTTGCCCCATTGGAGGGTCGGAAGCAGAAAAGCATAGAGGGGTCACACCTGTGGGGAGGAGCGGACAGGACAGGTGACCCAAAACTGACCAACAGGGTATTCCATCCCGTCTGCATCATGCTCAGTATAAAAGCTGAGGGATCAAAGCCTCTTTCTTCCATGGCCGGCGTCCGAGGAGGACCCTGTCTGTTCGTCTGCCTTTGATCCCGATCCAAGCATTCCTGACTCCAGATCTGGAATCCAGCTCCTGTCCATCACCGACTCCAGCCTGGGACTTTCCCCTGTGCCTGCTGGTGACGTGATTGTCATCCTGGGAGCTTGATACGGTTTTGTATATACTGTATACTTTTTTTTTTCCCCTCCCCCCCCCCCCCCCTTTCTTATTATTATTTATTATTTCATTATTTATTAATATTCTCATTAAGGTAGTTTAGTTTTTTTCTAAACTCATAAATCTCTTTATCTCTTCCTCTCCTCTCTTTTCCTTAGAGGGGGGAGGGAGGGGCCATCTGTCATTCTGATTGGTCAATCCGGCCAAAACCACGACAAAGCTAGGTGAGGAAAGGACAAGGTACACCGTGACATTGTGTATGCACACATTATGGTACTTCAGGATTTTTTTTTAAATTCATTTAAACATAAAAAACTTAAATTCCTTGAAGGCACAGACCAGAAATTCTTCAGTGAAATGAAATCTCATGCTACCTGCTGTTACAGACTAATTGCTCACAATCAGTGCACTCATCTTTTTCATTTCAAAATTATTAGTATTATTTTGGTTATTAGTGTAATTTGGTGTTATCCTTTTTCCTTTCCAAATTAAAATGCACCATGATATGCTCTAAAATGTATAAGAAGCTTAATTATTTTTCCAAGGTAAAACATTTAATTTAAGTTAAATAAACTCCATACTCCTGTAGAATACACCAATGTTATCATAAAGAGGCAATTTTGGTGTGTGAACAAAATAACTGGAAACTCTGCTGAATGTATCTGGTTAAAATGCTCGGCTGGCAGTAAGCTGATACAGCAAGAATTTGTCAGCATCTCACAGTCCATATGTTTTCAACCCTCACTCCTGGTATTTCACCTTAGCTCATTGACTTGATTTCTGAGTATCCCCTTTAATGACCATTCTCGTCTTTAACTCAACTTTCCTTTCGCTAAGCCATTCCCTGGTTCTGTCTGATCCCTCAGACACTTCCTTAGACATCTGGCCTCTGCATCTTATTTAGTAAATCACAGATTCCTTTTGGAATAACAGGTAAGGGTCCCACACTGGGGGACCCTTTCTGGGTATGAAATTAATTCCATTAGGACTTTTCTTGATCTTGACCTCTACATTGCTTCCAGATCAGATCTCTTATATTTAATTCTGAACCTTCCTGGCTTTGCTTGTAAGTACATCTATTTTGCCACCTCTGGATCACTGTCAAAAGATTGAACTTCCTGTCACAGCAATTGTAACTCCCTCTTTTTACCATTGTTTTTTTTCCTACATTTTCATTCTATAAAATCTAAACCAATGAAGCACTTAAGATCCAAGTGGCAAAATATCTCACCGCTACAGTGACCCTGTGGCTGTGCAGTTTCAATTACGCATTTGGGCAGTTCACTGAATTTTCCTTTCAGTATACCCTGCAGCTATAAATTGCACCAAAGGAGCTGAAAAGGAATCAGAAAAACTTTGTTCCATAGAGTCAAATGGTTATGTTTGTTCAGAAATCTGTAAGTAGGAAACACCATGAACCAGAGAGTTTCTCTGCCTTATGTCTAGGCCAGCATCTCTATTTCAATACGCATCTCACGATTCTGTTCTATACCATTTGAATCATTGCTCTCTGACAATGATACCAAGGTGAGAATAATGACGTGAAGAAAGCAGGTTATTTAAATTAAGCCTTGTACATATGAGCCTCAATTTTCTGATTTTGAAATAACCTAATTTCTTTAACCTAAATAATTTTTATTGTAATAGAACTAGACAGGACTGTTTTTGAGAAGTGATCTGTCTGTGACCAGCAAGCATTTATTTACAAGTAAAAGAGATAAAAATATTTTAGCAAATGCTATGAAAATGAAGATATGGCTAGATATGTGCAAAGTATAGATGGAGTAAAGGATTTTACTGACTAGTCATTAACCATAATGAGAGTGTATAGGAAACTAGAGGAGTGTACTTTATCTGCATTCCAGCTGTTTATCAGTGAGGATGAAGGAAAATAAAACTTCACATGGGAAACTTTTCTCTCATGATATATTTAAACAGACGCATTACAGAGTTTAAAAGGATATTATGTCAGAATTGCTAGGAGAAAGATCTGATTGTTCTTTTAATTTTACAGTGACTGCAGGTAAAGTTTGATCTTTCAGCCTAGATTTAAACATGGTTTGAGAGCGAATTACAGGTTCTTTTCCATTTTTTCAGAAGTTCTTCAGAGAGTTACCATTAAAAAACCAACCTAGAATCACAAATAAAGTGGGAGATAGGTATGACATCATACTTCTCATGACTACTATAAAGAAGATCCATAATCTGAAATCTTCTTATGCTAAGGCTAATCTGAAAGAAGGTGATCATCACCCACAGGATATACTTGCCTATGTATACAGGAAGTGGAAGTATGTATGAAGAATGGAACTATAGACGGAGGGATGCGAAATCATGCTCTGACATACTGAAATGGAATTAGAAAAACGAAAATTCAGATGGAGAGAGATAGGAAGGAGAATAAGAAGGGCTACTAAAGACACATCAGAAATAAAAGGAGGGCCAAAGAATAATTTTGGCCTGCTGAATGGGGTGGTCTATCACCAATGAAGGGCACTGAAAAGTCAGAAGTACTTGCTACATTCTTTGCCTTATCTTTTCTGGTAAGGACTGGTCTTGGGCCTTTTAGATCTCTGTGCCTAGTAGTTGAGCTTGAGAGAGAGAGGTCCTATCCATAGTAGAGAATGATTTGAGCTAGGTACTATTTAATCCGGCTGGATATGCACAAGTCCATGCAACCAGATGGGATGCATCTGAGGGTGCCGGGGGATCTGGCTAATGTAATTCTGAGGCCTTTCTCTGTGGTCTTTGAAAGGTAATGGTGACTAGTAGATTTTTCCTGCTGGCTAGAAACAGACATCTTCAAAAAGAACAAAAAGGAGGACCTAGGGAACAACAGGGCAGTCAGCCTCACCTCAGTCCCTGGAGGTTATGGAGCAAACCCTCCTATCAGCCAGTTCAAGACACATAAAGGCCAAGAAGGTGATTAGGAACAACTAGCTATAGGTCTAATAAGGGCAAACGGTGTCATACCAGTAGTTAGGCCTTCTTTGAGAAGATCGCTGGCACTGAGCAGAGCAGTGAATGGCATTTGCTTTAGTAGTGTCTAGGCTTTTGACAATGTCTCCCATATAGCATTATTGTATCCAAGCTGGAGAGACAGGGACTGGATGGGTAAACTACCAACAAGAAAAATATTGGCTGGACTATTAGGCTTAGTGGTTCAAAACCTAATTGGCAACCAGTTATAAATGGTGTTACTTGGGTGGTACTGAGGTTGAGGCTATTTAACACCTTAATCAACAGTTAGGGGACAGAAAATTTCTTCATTAAGTTGATGTGAGACAGACTGGGAGGACTGCTTGATACACTGGATGGCAGGGTTGCCATTCAGAGAGACCTTGACAATCTGGAGATAGAGGCCAACAGAAACTCAAGAATTCGTCAAAGACAAAAACTCCTGACATCTGAGATGTAATAAGCTCATGGAAAATTACAGCCTGCCAGCTAAGAAGATGCACTGCAGAAAGGGATTGTGCAGCCCTGGCAGACAAACCACCTTTGCAGCACTGAAAGCTATCTGCATACTATGCCAGTAGAAAGTCAATTATCCTTTTCTCTTTGATGCTTTGAGGCCATATATATGATACTACGTCCAGTGTCTTCCCCTCCTATACAAAAGAGATTGACAAGCTTCAGACAGTCCAACAATTGACTACCAAGATGGTTGGGGGCTGGAGCGTATGATGCAGGAGGTGAAGATGACTGACTGGGAGTTATTCAGGTTGGAAAAGAGAAGATCAAGGACATCTAACTGCAGTCTTATAGAAAAGAACCAGAATCCTGTCAACCATGCATAGTGAAAGAACAAGAGGCAATAGACACAAATTGCAGCAAGAGATTTCCCAGTTGGATACATATAGAAAAAAAAAAACAAAAAATCAAAAATCACAGTGAGGGTGATTAAGCGCTAGAGGAGGCTGCCCAGAGAGACTGTGAGAACTCCATCCTTGGAGATATTAAAAACTTGACTGGATGTCCTAACTTTCTTGTTGATCCTGCTTTAAGAAGCATGTAGACTAAATGACTTAGAGACAGCCCTTGCAACCTAAAGAATTTTATGCCTCAAAAACATTTCAGGATCATTGTCTAGCATTATTTGTGGTGTAGTCAAGCTGCTCATGTTTTCCTGGGGTTGAATTTGTTCAGCTTCCCATCTGGACCACATTCTGAGTTACTACAAAGCCTGTTACCTCCCATTTGGTTTGCTGTTGTTGCTTGATTAACTGTTTCCACAAAAGTTGCACTTGTGATAGCTGGTAATCCTGGGGTTCGGACAATTTTATATAAATTACACCCCTGCACCCCCTAGAAATAAGTGACCTGAGTGTTACTCTTTGAGTAATTTGCATCTCTAAATCGTCAAACTACTATGTGAATGGCTGGGGTCCTATATCTACAGATGGAACCAGGGTCTTGACCGAGGCTCTGATTCAGGCCACTGCCCTCTATAACCCCTTACTGCACAACTGGATGCACATATAAATATGGACTCTTGCTACACTGTTGAGCTCTTTGCTTTTCTTGTTCTCTGAAAGTCTCTTTTTTCTCACCCCCTCTAGGCCAAACATCCTAAGGGGATGCCTGCCTCTATGGTTTGATTCTGTGTGGCTTTAGAGAATTTCCTAGATCTGAATGGGAAGAGGTAACTTGACGCCCCAGCACACTGCAAAATAAGTTCTCATTTTTTAATAACACTTTTAAAACTATGAATGACTACACTTTTATGTAACAGCATATGCAAATGCAGCTTCAGATCCCCCTGAATTGTAAAAGGGCATGTGCAACACCAGCTCAGAACTAGGTAAAACTAAGAAGTATAATCATTCTGTCTCTAAATTAAAGCAGGAAGACAAAGGTTTAAGTGTCAGTCAGCCAATAAATTGCAGATTTGCAGGGTCTAATTCCTGTATCAGAGAACGACTCTTTAGGTTAGTACAATTAATACTTTATAAAATCAGTCATGTGTTATATGATTTGCATGTTTTCTTGTATTGGTTACTAACTTTCAAACTGATTGATGAATTCCAGGTACAACCCTAAACTGAGGTTCCATTTTCACAGAATCACAGACTCATAGAATCACAGGATGTTTGGGGTTGGAAGGGACCTTTAAATGTCATCTAGTCCAACCCCCCTGCAATGAGCAGGGACATCTTCAACTAGAACAGGTTGCTCAGAGCCCCATCCGACCTGTCTTTAAACACCTCCAGGGATGGGACATCCACAAATTCTCTCGGCAACCTGTTTCAGTGTCTCACCACTCTCATTGCAAAAAATTTCTTCCTTACATCTAGTCTAAATCTCCCCTCTTTCAGTTTAAAACCATTACCTCTTGTCCTATTGATACAGGCCCCACTAAAAAAGATGGTTGGGCATCATCTCTGGACATCACCTAGTCCAACTGTTCTGCTCCCAGACAGCAGGATGGGACAGCAGGATGTCCAGTGATTTTCTGAATATCTCTAAGGATGGAGACTCCACAACCTCCCTGGGAAACCTATTCTAGAATTCAACCACCTTCTCAAAAAAAAAAAAAGACAAAAACGTTGAAATGGAATTCCTTGCATTTCAGTTTGGGCACCACAGACAAGAGTCTGGTTCCTTCATCTTCACTCCCTCCCATCAGGTACTTATAAACATCAATGAGACTCCACCCTGAGACTTCTCCAAGCTCAAAAGTCCCAGCTCTTTTACCCTTCCCTCATCCATCAGATGTTCCAGACCTTAATAATCTCCATGGCCCTTCCCTCTATTATGTCCATATGTCTGTTATACTGGGGGGTCCAGAAGTGGACCCAGTACAGCAGGTGTGAGTGAGGTGCTGAGCAGAGGTACGTGATCACCTCCCCCAGGATGCTCTTGACCTTTCTTCCTTCAGAGCACATTGCTGATTCATTTTCATTTCTTATTACATTGGGATGCTTAGTTAAGAATTTAATTTATTTAAATATGGTGTCTTAGTAATTGGTGATAAAACTTATAAACAACATTCTTGTATTTTTCTTCAAAATTGTAATGAGGGTTCTGAGAGTTATCCATTACTATGCTTACAATCGCCTGTATTTTTTTCCAGGGTTGTCTGTTTTGAAGTTTCTAAAAGATGTGTCAGTGTCAGGGGAATTATATAGCATGCGTGATCTTAGTGAACCATGCACAGCATACAGGTTTTAGCTTTAACATTTGATATGATGACCTGACAAAGTTTTTATTTCTCCATCTGGCTTTTTATTGACATGTGGCTGGACAGGTACATTTACCTGCCATAACTATGATGGTGGTCACATTGTTTGTAATGATGCCTTCCTTGCTGAAGGAAGGCACGTTACAGAAAGTTCAGAGGAAATGTTTTTGACTGGACAGGGTGATATAAATTTCAAATTGATAGCTTCACTCTTGCCACATAACACATCTTTCCTACACTAAAACATTTCTTTATCCTTCACATATCAGTCTTATTCCATCAGTTGGGAATTCCTTACTGACCCATTCAATACTGAAAACAGAAGTTGCTCAGCTACTCATGCTAGTAAAATGTATTGTAAAAGCAAACTAAAATGTCATTATCCTTCTTCCCTGCATATAGCCAATATGGAATGTCCTCTATGTTTCATGAAATCTATATTTATGGATCAGAGATTCATTTTATTTTGCATTTATTTTTTTGAAGGAGGGTAGAAAAAAAGAAACTGAGCCAAATCTTGTCACTATTTTACTGACAGCATGAAATTGTCTTGCTGTCCCAGAGGTTAATAAGAAAAAAAATCTCTTATCAGACATCAAAGAAAATGCAGAATTATCGCAACAGCAAGCAATATTCTTTCATTCTCTAATAATAAACAGTGCACGTTGCTACAGGAAACAAATGTACCCAACTGAATAGATAAATCCATAAATAAGAGCAGACTTTTTGCTTTAGCTAAGAAGGAAACTGAAAAATGTTCTGCATGTGGCTAGAGCCAAACTATAGTAGTAACAGTGAGCTTTACTAGAAACCATGCTGCTTTTAGTGGTCCTTTGGCACTATCCACTAACATGTTATGGAAACTTGTAATAGAAAGCAAACCCCTGGTTGAAGAACTCTCTGTTTTGAGAGAAGAAGAATACAAAACACAGACAGACATTATTTGCATTTTAACTTCATAGATAGAAAGGAAGCAGAAATTATTAGGATCCCATAAAAGGGTTCAGGCCCTTTCAGCAGGCCTTAGAGAATGTATTGCTTAAATCCAAAAAGGTGTTGCTGAGAAACCACTCAGTTGCTGCTTAGCTCTGGAATTTCATAAGCCCTGCATGCATTTTTTTTTCCTTTAAGCTTTCCCATACTTAAGAGTTGCACCTTTGCACCTTCTTGAATGAGCACTGTAACCACTATCCTGATAGTGGAAAGGGAAAGGTTTCTTCTGGATGGGTTTTGAAAGACATGAATTAGCCCTGACAGTGCTCAAGGATCAAGGATATAGTTCATATTTTCAATGCTATGAATGCTGAGTACTTAATGTGGCTTCATAAATCCGTGTGGGTAGAGGAGCGAGGTGCTGGATGTGCTCTTCTCTTGGTGTTTTCTTGGACACCTGTCCGTCTCATGCTGCAGCAAACTGGGAGTCACAAACTGCCTTCCCAGGGCCTGTTCAAAGGTGCCAAACTCTTGCCTAGGACTTCCAGTGCTAACCTTGGGGCAGGTGGCTAAACGCCAGGGTTGGGGCATCCCAAGCAGGTTGAGCAAAAGGTAACTCAAAAATAATTTGTTGAATATGCATCTTCTGAACCCGAAGTCTTTGCTTTTGCTATGAATCACCTTAATTCTCAACGCGTACAGGCCTTAAAAAGATCTGACTTCTTTTCCTGTCATAAAAAGCCTAATAAACCTTCTTTTTGATTCAAGAATTTTATTTCATTTCAGATTTCCCACTTTAAAAATGCTCTATTAATTTCACTTGATTTTGGTTTGCTGACATTTTGTTTCTCAGTTCTGGTTAGCCTCAACGAAAACACTAAACAAGCTATCAGGAGTTATTCTGAACTTCCAATAATAATTTTTTGAAAAGCCTACCCCTTGTAATGCCAGAAATAAGATAGGACTTCACTTTGCTAGTGCTAGTACTTTTTTTAACTTGAATACAAATTAAGTCTCTGAGTTTTTTCCTCTAGATTTGTGATATTTAACATTGTTATCACACCAAGAAATAAACAATTGTTTAAGGAAATGGGTGAGAGTTGCTCTCAGTGCTACAGTGCTGAGTCAGCCATGCAGAACTAATTTCCTGGCCGTCTCTGAATGAACATAAAGCTGCTCTGTAGATGCTGCTGACAATGAACTAGTGACTGGAAAAAGGAATCTTAAACACAGAACACAGTCACATCTCTTGACTGCTAAAATCTTTTACACAAAGCGTGCTGATCTAATGTACTGTAGTAAGCAGTAATATTTATTTTTTTTGAGCATTAAGAGAATAAGTTTTAATACCTGAAACTGTTGCTAAGTAACCAAATGCTTCCAAAATACCTCTTTCTTGCTAATAAACTGGTGGGTTTTGGATTTTTTTTTCTGCTAATGAATGTAGTTACATTGGAAATGCAACCCTGGATATTGAATAATGGGAAAAATATCTTAACAACAGAATATTATCATGCCTAACTGAGGATGTCTCATTTGTGTGGGGAGCATGCTACAAGTCACTTAATCAGAAAATCTGTATTTGAATAAAAATGCCCAACATTTTGGAAGCTGGATGCAAATGGCAGCAACCTGCCTTTGTAAAAAGGGACTCTCTTGTTTCTTTAGCTGCATCATATGGTGCAGAAAAAGAGAATCCCTGTCCTTAACAGATGATATTTAAAGCAGGCTCCTTCAGAAATAAAGTGAATTTCTTAAAATGGTGTTTCAGCACAAAGATCCTCAGAGCAAACAAAATCCCCAAACAATCCACCAAAAGTAAGAGGAAAAAATAAATGCATTCACATACACGGGTTATGTGTAACTTATGTAACTACGATTGCAAGAAAACAGAAGATGTCCACGAGTAGCAGTACTGCTTCTAGCTTAATGTTATCTAGTGCTATTCTTCAGATAAACTTTAATGGTTGGGAGAAGATGAAGGTGGGAGGAAAGTGCACTCAAATCCAAGTTTGCTTTGTTACAGCCCACACAGGGACATAAATGAATATTTGGAGAGAGGATCTGCTCAGTGAAGCAGAAGGTTTTACTGCCCTCTAGTAAAATGCAGTTACAAAACTGTCTTTTAAAATGTGTGCATGCTGAGTAAGCCTATCCAGTTATTGTTGCTGAAAATGTGATTAGTCTTGGATTGTCATCTCATTGTTTCCTTAGTCAAATAATAAAACATTTACCTTCAGTCTCGAATGACTTATTTTTGAATTATGGAAAATAGCAATAATGAAGCACCAAAGCAAGGTCTCTGCGACTGTATCCTCATGAACAAAACTCCTGCCAAATTCTCAGCACTGTTATTAGCAAGAGCACAAGTGGTGGAACTCCCTGGAAAAGAACAGAGTTTACATAGCACATTGAGAAAACTCCTGAGTCCTAACTACAGGGCAGCTTACCCTGTCATTACCACTGTATCAGCACTTAATTAGCAGCTCATGACTGTGCAGGATTTGTGTCCTTTAATTTCTGTCAGCAGCATGATTCGGAGAATGAATGGTTAAACGTCATTAGTGTAGATTTAGTATAGCTTGACAAAAAACAGAGCTCAGAGCCCAGCATTCCAAGATAAGGACCTGGCCTTGTGTTGTAAGCACAATGTATAAGATAGTAGGAACAGCCTCCGAGCTGAGGAACCCAATTGTCTGGGTGCAGTGTCAGAATCAGAATCAGAATCGTAGTGGTTGGAAGGGACCTCAGAGATCATCGAGTCCAACCAACAGTAAAAAACAAAAATAAAAAAAAAAAAAAAAAACCACCACAAACAAAACCACCACCCACCACCTGAACACACAACAACAACAACCAAACCAAAAACCATCACCCACCCACACAGCACCCCACCACAAACCAGTAATCTTGGACACTAGAGCATGCCCTGAAGAACCATGTCTACACGTTTCTTAAATACCTCCAGGGATGGTGACTCCACCACCTCCCTGGGCAGCCCATTCCAATGCCTGATAACCCTTTCAGTAAAGAAATGTTTCCTAATATCCAACCTGAACTTCCCCTGGCGCAACTTGAAGCCATTACCCCTTGTCCTATCATCTGTGACTTGGGAGAAGAGACCGACCCCCGTCTCTCTACAGCCTCCTTTCAGGTACTTGTACAGAACAATAAGGTCTCCCCTCAGTCTCCTCTTCCCCAGACTGAACAACCCCAGCTCCCTCAGCCTCTCCTCGTGTCCATCTGGTCAGGACCAGTCCCGCGGTTTGGGGTCCAGCCAGCTCATCATTCTAAGCCAAAGGTAAAAATACACGGTGAAGAAGACTATGAGCCTTCCTCCAGAAGACCCCGGCCCACGACCACCGGGAGACAGTAGGCATGCGGCAAGGGGAGGAGACTTATGATAATGAGTTCCTAGAAATAATTAGAATAGTAACGCCTTTTCTTAGAATTAATTATAATAACCCAGCCCATATTGATGAATATGTATGCTTTTTATCATAAATAGATGCTTGTTTTACAACCTGGTGTGCAAGTTGGGAGGAGTGATCCCCCTTGCACCCGGCGCCGCAATAAACATGCCTGCTTTATAACTCTTCGGGAGTTGTAGAGTCTGTTTCCGTGCCTTGAGCAACTCTGGGAATGAAACGGCAGCCGAACTCTTTGCATGGTGGTTAGGCAGCTGGAAGACAGTTGCAGGGACGTTGTAGATATTTAAAGGTGCAACACAAAGGAAAAAAGAAGTAACATCACAGTTTTGTTGCCACACACATAGCTGTACCACGCAGAGCTGTACTGCGGGCCTATCACTAACAAGGGTGACATGAAAGGGTGTGTGAGACTGTAATCTTAAAAAGCCTGACACTGATGGTGATTGTTGTAACTGTGTACGCTGTGACACCTTAGGCAGTGCAGCCTCTACTTCTCAAATGGCGACAGGAAACGCGCTTGGGAAAGGGCAAATAGTAACTGCAGCCTCACAAAGCACCTAGTGCTTTCCTCCCTGCGTTCTGGTTTTCATTCCTTATTTATTTATTTATTTATTTTCCTCGAATGTGAAGTATAAAACTAGCAGGTTTTTCAGAAGTCACATGGCACCTCTGGGAAAATTATATTTGCAATTCTCAACATCACTCAGTGAAAGGTACAAATATTCTGTCAATCCTACCAGTGCTTTTGTATAAAAGGATTCTCAATCTCCATATATTCTTATTTATAAAGCTTCATAAATATTCAAATGCTTGGGGAAAATGGGGTTGGAAATGGGGGAGTACTTGCAAAGTAAATATAAATTAAAATAAACATGAGGAACTAGAAAGAGTTTATATTTATTCATAGAAAAGATACAAATGGAAGGTAACATAGCTCATTTCTTCTCCTACCTTGTGCCCTCCTCTTCCAGGAACAGAGCACACAGGAGCACTATCTTGTACAAGGGCCACCACAGAGGAGGGACTTTGCGACCTGTCACTCTACCCTTGTTTACTCTCTCAAGGCCAACAGATAACTCGAATCTAGAAACTCAGTCCAGACCTATCTTGTTCATTGGTGGTCGTCTGGGATAACATGCGCATGACTGGTTGCCTGACATACTTCTTTTCTCTTGAGACCTGCTTGGATGTGGGTGAGAAATCAGGCTCTCAGGTGCTTCAATACCTTGTTCAATGTAGTAACAAATGGCAAAAGAACAACGTTGTTGAAATATTTTTCAGCATTCATTATGACGTGAAGGCTCTGGTCATTTTCCAGTCCAAATGCATGGATTCCTAGAAAAAGAGATCTTCAAAGGGCTGTGGGAGGTAACCTAATGCAAACTCTATATAGAAAGCAGAATCATTTGTACCATCAGTCATTGTTGACAAATGCTGACACCTTGTACCTCAAGGACAACCTGTCCTTGACTGCCTTAAATAACATCTACTCCAGGTACTCCAAGGTCTTCTCTGTCCTCATTACGTAAGATCCTGGATGAATCTTTCCTTTTTACTGCTCTCCTGTTTGGTAACTACTTGCCCCTTTTTTATTAACTCCTTGGCAGATTCTTGCTACCTTAAATGTGGTTTTACATTTAACTCTCCTAATGATTTATGCACTAAAAGAATATGAGAGAAAAAAAGGTATTGTTTGAGCATCCTGGGAATAACCAGCTTACTTTTTTAAACACCGTAGTTTTATTTAAGATATGTTTCTTTCCTTTCACTTAAACTTTCTTAAATAAGAGAAGACAATCTATTGGTTTTAATTTCACAGTTGTTCATTTATTATGTGTATTTGCACTGTCTTGTGCATAATATAGATATTGCACTATGATCATATGACATTCTATGGTACAATTGGTAGCATCATCCTTTTGTTGATTTATTCTTATTGTTTTGGTACTGTGAGCATGTTCGTATTTTTGTGATGTGTGAGTGCTTGGTCAGATTTACTTCTATTGAGTTTTCTGCAATTGAGTAGGAGATCTGCTAGTGGTGTTTGTGTATATGGAAGAAACTTACTCTTACATTAGACACTTAAAACATATAAAAAATGCCTTCCGTGATTGTGAGCACATCTTAGACTGCTCTGTGATCTTATATTTCACCTGAATTATGAAAGGATCTATATGTACAATGGCAAAAAGCAAAGACTTCACAGACAGCCCTCAAAATAGGTAATACAGCCACAGCTGTCACTACAATATCCTTTAGGATTCCTGTTAATGGAGTCAAAACATTTTCCTCATTGCTCCATTCCAAGATACGACCCATATGTCTACATGTATTGTGTGGTAAAGTAAGGAAAAAAGATAGACCATAATATGTGTTTTCAGCTGAAAGAATGACAGGTATAAGCATCTTAAACGAAAAAACCTCAGTTTGTTTGAATTTAAAGTCAGAACCTGAACACTGCATTGATAAAATGTGCTGATGAGACTTGGATGTCTTTATTTCGTTGTGCTGTTTTTGGAAGTCATCATCACTTTTGGATGCAGTTCCAAATCTGTGTTTCTCTCCCCCTCCCCCACTTCCCCTTCCCCCCCCCCCCCCCCCCAAAAAAAAAAAAAAAAGTAGAATAAACAAATAATTAAAATATAGAAGGGAATCTAAAGAAATTCCAGGAATAGTCTAAATTATGTTGTTATCACAACATGATCCATGCTTTTATTGTTCTTGGAGATATCTGAGTTTCTAAGCCCTCATCAGATCAAATTATGTGACAAGATCATAACTAGATCAGAATGATAAACAGGTTTCTATCAATGTGTTATAAAGATATAAACATTTTCCTGTTGTGAATCATATAAAATTACAACCTTTGGAATTGTTTTAGGAAAACTAAACTGCAAGGACATTTTCCTCCCCTCATGGTTGCTGCATAATCCACAGTTTCCTTCCTGCCCACTGAGTATTTGATTCTCAATTTTGTCCTCGTGCACTAAGTCCTCCATGAACATTTGATGAGGGAGGCATTGCTGTGCAAATGTGGAAACGCATAGTTGCATCTCTGCTATGCCTGATTTAGACCAGGACAGTGATTTTCAGCCTTTGCTCTGTAGACCCCTGTGGCTTCCAAACCAGCAAATAAAAAGGCAAGCCCACATATGCTGTTGAATGGCACAGACGCGACCTTTCTGAAGGGGTCCGTATCTCCTTTAGGAAATTTATTTAGGTAATCAAACTGAAAAAGGCTGAAAAACTCTGGACTAGAAATTTGAGCAAGTCACTCTCAATGGTGTCTTAGTTCCCAGGCTGTTCTGAAACTCGCATGTTTTCTGGATGAAATTGTTTCACTTCATAGGAAGGATTATGTATTCACTGAAGGGGAAGGGGTAAAGGCTGATAATGCCCTTGTCTGATGTCTGATAATGCCCTTATCTTTGAATTCTCTGCAAAAAATAGGTATTTAACTATTTAGATGAAGATAGCTTGACCAGATGCTTATCTAAAGATTAGAGGTGATTGTATTCTTTTGATTCCTTTTATTTTTTTAAGTCAATGCCCTATAATAATAAAAGGAAATCTGATAAATTACATGGGAATGATGAAAATGAAATCATTTTTAGGAAAATGGTGAGATTAAGCTTTCTGTATATTTATGAATGCTGAAAGAATGCTTGGATGAAATCGATATCACCAATTCACTCCCCTCATTCTTCCCCATATTGTGAAGTCTTTCCAAATCAGTAGCAAAAGTAGGAATGATCGAATCAGTGCAGCTGTGAACATTACAAGATGCACACTCTAACAAACATAAAATGCGTGAGTGCCTGGTGAGCATCAGAAAATCTGTCACTATGAACAATTGAAGGTGACAAGTTTAAATAGACCAAGGAATTCTAGTGTTAACTTACTTCCAAACAAGATATTTTCAAAATTGTCATGATTATTTTTATTTACTGAGGATTAGCTGCATGAAAAATAAGCTAATTTAAATTCTCTTTAGGTAAATGCAAAAGAAAAAAAAAAGATTCTGGGAAAACTATTAAAAATGGAAACAAGAACATTTCTGCACTCATCACTTTTTTTTTTTTTTTTTTGCTATATCTTTCACCTTTCCATACTGTGAGTGCTGGATGACTTGCCCAACATTACAGCCTTTCATGGGGTAATGAAGGTGCCTCAGCCAAAAAGAGTCCTCAGTGTTCTGTTGTCTTCTTGAAATAAAGGGAAAGCTCTCTGAGAAGTCTACTTTTTTCATCAATAACTGTGATTGATTCCATTCTGAAAGAGTTCAAGACCTGCAGAGAGTGCCCATCAGACAGCTCCAGGAGCACCTAGAATACTGGCTGGCACAGCAAAGCAACAAGGCTGGGGGAACAACCATTACAAGCATTAGAAGCATTTTCACTGCACAGTATTTTGTTCTTTTGTCAGTTATTTTACCTTGTTTAATTCATGGAGAAGAAGACGGGAAATGATAATGAGGGCTAAGGACAACGGGACTGTCTTGAGATACCTAATATCACTCTCAGTGGACAGATAGAGAATGCGAAAGGAGCAATAAAAATTACGTATTTTCAAAGCAACTCTAAACTTCAGGGAATTGGAGAAATTATGTGTTACATTTGTGGACGTAGTCTCATCTGCAAGGCATGTGAATGCCTTGTACCCCTTTAGCACGTAACTTCTGCTCATTTAGCTATCAAAGTGGTTTTGTTGATTTTAGTCTTTAACCTTTAGCCTAATTTACAGAAATAGAATACCATGGATATCTTTTTGCATGGATATCTTTACCGTAAAAGGGTAAAGTGTCTGAAAATACGTTTCTCTCTTTCCTACCACCTCCAGTATAAACCCTTTCTAAATGATCTGTGCACTTTCATATTTCAACTTTCTTACTTACGCTGCATGATAGATGGAAGTGCTAACTTTAAAATTAGTCATCCTAATGTGCAAAGCACTGGAAAAAGATGGATGTTTTGAACATAACAGGCTTTGCATTAAACTCCAGCACAGATTAGATGAATTGTGGAATTATGCCTAATACTCTTAAGGGGTTTTAGTGATCAAACACGCAGTAGACCCATGCTGACATTAGGTCTGACACATCTAAGGTATACATAATAGAGATCCAGGGCCTTACAGACCTGCAGTTCTACTGGTTTATAGCCAAACTTTTCCAATGTAAAAACATTGACCAAAAATACTTATGTTTTTCTATAGTCAGCAGTATCTCCAGTGGCATTTCTAGACAGTTCTGAGACTCTGTTCTTTGCCTCCATAGTCCACATACTGTATGGCATACATACCTGATGCAATACTGTGTAGTTCTCTTACACTGTAAGTAGACTAGACTGTCACATGCGAGTTATAGCTTATTGTTGATGTACTAAAAATATTTCTGCCTTCACCATAGGACATTGACATGAAGTCTGCTGTGATAACATATGAACTTAAATACATATATAATATTATATTTCTTAGGAGATTTAAAACAGTTTGGTTTATGGACCACTGGTTTGCTAGTGTTCACTTATGACTAAAGAAAGCTCTTTTCCATCCATGGTATGGATTTAATCTTAGAGCTTTAGAAGTTAGTCATCTTATCTAAGCTATTCTCATAGACTATTTCATAAGATGAGGAAAGGTATCTAAAGACCATGGCATCTAAGACAGATAAACTCCTGCCTGAAAGTTCCTGCCTCTGTCCAGGACTACAGTAGTCAGCTAAAGTTAAGTGAGATGAACCTCATCCATAGTATGGAGGGCAGCTACAGCACAGCTTCAGATCCCTCAAGTTGGGAAGTGTTCCTCATGCTTGAAGAGGAGTCTGAGACCTTTGGTTGCTGTCAGATGTCACTGGGAATAGTTCAATACAGTTCAGTACAGTGAGTCATGAAAAAGCTGGTAAACTTGAGTTGCAAACAAATTAACTTAAAGTCAGGAACTGGGTGTGATTTTTCACAGCAAAGGATGAAATTATACAACCATTTTAACTAGCAGTTAGGCTGCATGAAACAATAGTACTGTTTGGCGTTACGATTATGAATTTGTGTGTTTTAGATGTTTCTACACAGTTTTGTTACATTCTACAACTTTATTATGTAAGGAGAAAGAAATTGGAGAGACAAATATGTATTGGGTTTATATAGCAAGGTTTTGGTAGTGGGGGGCTGCAGGTGTTGCATCTGTGAGAAGACATCAGAAGCTGCCCCTGTGTCAGACACAGCCAGATCCAGCTGGCTCCAAGATGGACTCGCCGTTGGCCAAAGCCAAGCAATCAGTAACAGCAGGAGCGCCGCTGTGATAACATAGTTAAGAAAGGAAAAAAACTGCTGTGCAAAAGCAGCTGAGAGAGAGGAATGTGAGAGAAGCAACTCTCTCACTCTCTTGCAGCCATCAAGGCTGGTGAAGAAGGAGGGGCAGCAGGTGCTCCAGGCACCAGAGCAGAGATTCCCCTGCAGTCTGTGGAGAGGACTATGGTGACACAGGTTATCCCTTGCAGCCCATGGGGATCCACTGTGGAGCAGATATCCACCTGCAACCTGTAGAAGACCCCACACTGGAGCAGGTGAATGTCCCCTAAACGAAGCTGTGACTCATGAAGAGCCCATGTTGGAACTTCTGACAGGAACTGCAGCCCATGCAGAGAAGCTCAAACAGGAGCAGGTTTATTGGCAGACCCAGTGGGGGACCCACGCTGGGGCAGTCTGTTCCTGAAGGACAGCACCCTGTGGAAATGATCCATGCCAGAGCAGTTTTTGAAGAACTACAGCCCTGTGGGAAGGACCCATGTTGAAGAAGTTTGTGAAGGACTGTCTCCCACGATGGAGCAGAAGTGCGCGAGGAGGAAGGAGCAACAGAAATGAAGCGTTACAAATTGACTGCAACTGATCCCATTTCCCATCCCACTGCATTGTTTAAGGATGTAGAGGAGTTGGGAGTGAAGTTGAGTCTGGGAAGAAAGGAGGGGTGGGGGGAATGTGGGGTTTTTTCAATTTGTTCTTATTTCTTATTAATCTACTCTGCTTAACTTGCAATAAATTAAATTATTTTTTCCAAAGTCCAGTCTGTTTTCCCTTTTACAGTAATTGGTAAGTGATCTCCCTGTCCTTGTCTCGACCTATGAGTTCTTCATCACATTTCATCCCTCTGTACTGTTGAGGAGCGGCCAAGATAGAGTGGCTTGGTGGGCAACCGGCAGCAGGCCACAGTCAACCCACCACAAAATAATATAGAAATTGTTTCCCAAACCTGAGACTGTGCAAAATAGATGTCAGACAGGAGACAGAAAACTAACTTACAGGGGATGGGAACAAAGTCCCCAAAATGTCAAGGCCTCATCTATGCACAAGGCTACAGCAGTGTCATTAGATGTGCGCTGAATCATGGTTTAGTTAACAATCTGAATCTGTCCCGATGAAACCAGGTTTAAACTTGCATACAAATGTCTGTACATAAGATACACTAGTTTAACTAAGATAAAAAGTGCAGACAATCCAGTGCAACGTGACGGCACAGGTGACGAATTTTAGATGAATATAAAACCGGTCTTTAAACAGTGCAAGATGCAGAGGTTTTCTTGGTAAATTTCATAAGAAGTTGTTCAGTCAAAGATGTCTGTGTTTATTTCTGTATTTTTTTGCATTTGAAAACCTGTCACTCTTCATTACTTGTATATTCACCTGGAGTACTCTATGACTTCCAATTATTCAGTCCGTGTGAACCAGGGTAGACGTGACTGTAACATCTGAATAAAGAAATTGGAACATCTGAATTAGGCTTCCCCTTGCAGAAGCACTTGTCAGTGACTGAACTGATCCATTTTCCCTGTGAACTGGTGCAATAAGGAATTTTAAACATATGCCATTGCAGTGCATTTCAAAGGCTGTTATTTCAACAACTTTAAGTAGAAGCCTCGAATGTATTTAACTTTGTCTTAACGCTGCTTTGTTGGGCACTTGCTGAAATAAATTTGTAATACAACATCTATTACCTGCTTTACCAGTTTGGAATTTTGTCTACTTCTGGCATCCTAAGTATTGATAAAACTGAAGATTTACTTGGAAAAAGGTTAAATTCTAAAGGCAATTTCACGGCTTTGATCTTTGTGCACCAGTCCCATTAACAGAGCTAAGAGCAGCAATGAGGAATGGGGATATGCTCCAACGCCACCTTCATAGGGTGAAACAAAGGGAGGAAAAAGATTTTGAGGAAATAAAAAAAAAAAAAGTAAAATAGCTTGATCTACAGAATATGGAATATTGAATGCAATGTATTGTATTGCAGGTAATATGTCACCTGCACTTTTTTGCCTGTTCCAGGGTTGGCTCACTTGCAGACCATACTGATCTGCAGCACCCAGTAACAGGAAGAGCGTGACTGCCTTAGGAGACAGCTGGAGGAGCTCTTCACACTGACATCATGGAAATAGGTGCTTTAGGAATACTTCAGACAGGCAGATGAGCTGGATTTTATCCTTTTTCAGAATTTTTTTCTGATCTGTTTTGAGTAGGTTTTCTAATATGAATGTCAGAAAAGAGAAGTGCCACTTCTGATCTCCATAAAAGAAATGTATGAGTTAAATATGGCAGTTATTACTATTTCTAGATTGAATTTTGATCTTAGAAGTGTATTGCACTGGATATTTTGTAATTAGGTGCCATTAAAAGAAGATGTCTATCAAAATTTGAAAAAAGATGCCGGTCAATCTGTGTCAGATTTATTGAAAGCAAATACATTTGCAAGTTCCATCATAAATCTACATCAAGTAATGAGATTCTCAACTTTTTTTCCCATAAAGCAGTTATAAAATTATGCAGGCAAAGTGGCATGGTACACAACAGTTCAATTTCATGAGCTCTTCACACAGCAGTGAAATCGTAAACCAGTAGTGTTTTAATTTTGATTTATTTCATTGTCATCTATTAACCTGGAATACATACATACACGAAATATTTTGGCAGAATATATGTTAAAAATACAGATAATTCCCTTATTTCTGTTGAAATCCATACTGTAAAATGTTAAACTCTTCTTTAATAAAAAATGAAGTATGTACATTTTTAATATTTCATTTTGAAATGCTGAAATCAGTATTTTGAAATTAATACTACTGTTGGCACTCTGTTACACTGACATTAATACACATAAATAATACGTAGAGCCAAATGATGCAGAACTGCTTTTTGAATCTGTTAACTGTTAGTGAGCAGTTCTAAATATGAAAAAATTTCCTTAGGTTTGCTAAGTGTTTGATAGGGGTTAGAACTTCTTTTCTCTGCATGTCCTGATATAATTAACTGGTTTATGTAACTTTGAGCTCAACGTGAACTGTCTAAGTGCTAGGCTATAGGATAATATTTGAGATCTCTCTCAAAAATGTTTAGGTATTTTTTAAAAAACCTATTTTCACTTCAGTGTCTGAGGAAACCATGTAATGGTAAATAATTTTCTTGTAAGCACGTCAGTGCAGAGGTAGGAACTTGTGGCAGTAGTTCAGCACTGATCAATGATTGAGCAATCAGCTGGAGTTTACGGAATTCATATAACTAGTACGAGATGTGGTTTCAGATTCCCTCAACTGGAAAAACAAACTGAAATTGTTTGTTGCTCCTGAAGGTGTGCTCTGCTCACACAACAAGTAAAAAGCATAATGTCCTCCAAAATCTTAAAACTCTAATTCATCTTTCTTCTCATTTCTTCCACCTACAATTATGTGGAAAATTTGGATTAAATTGGGAAGTAATTTGGGGAGAAAAGAGTAATGTTTTAAATGATTATGCTGTTGAAGAAGAAATTTTTCCCTGATACAAGACCATTCTCATCTGTATGGCTCTAGTTACATCTATACTGAATGTCAGGGTTAATCATAAATTTAATTTTATGCCTATAAGTGCTGATCTTGTGTAATAAAACCACCTTAGATCAACCCCCAACAAATACCTCAAATACCCCCTGGACATACCTCAAATTCAGTACTATGTGGGATGTCCAAATGCAAGGTAGTGATGTCTACTGGCCCTTCGGGCTGTGTATGGAATTTAACCATATATTGAAAGTTGTAAATGCAGTGAATCCTGCAAAGGCGATTCTGCAATTTCTTTCTTTCTACAAACTTTTATTTATTTTTCTTTCTATTGTGATTAGACCAAGCAGGGAAAGGGAAAGAAGGTCCATTCTAAAAGGACTCTGAGGAGCAAAGTGCGGACCACTGTAGGGTGGCCCCAAAATAATGGATGTGAAAATGTGGATTTTGTGTCTTAAATCAGGTGAAGATGACCTTCAGATTAGACCCTGGGGATAACTGTGTGCTATATCACTCAATGGATGTTGTTCCTGAAAGGTGTTACCAACTGCTTTGCTCTGCTTTGGTGAGCAAAGCAGTCAGGTTGGGCCTGATGTTTATGCATTACATGCTCATTTTTGGCATAAATCTAGTTTAATGTTTCCATTGTACATATCTTTTCTGCTCTTTTTGCATTCTGTGTAAAGAGTGCACAGAGACAATATTGTGAAATTGAGGAAGAAGAGTAAATCAGTTGGTTGATTTTAATATAGTTTCTATCCAGAATATTTTTTGGACTTTTGAACTAAGCATCTGAATATAAGTTGTATTTTCCCTACATAGTTTTATGTTTGAAATGCTGGAAGAAAGCTACAGTTTTCTGGATTTGCGGTGTTCCACTACAGATCATTATTACCCTGTCTGAATATATGTTATATCCTGTCTGACTACATAACACAGGTTGGAAGCTCTCCTACAACTAGATTCAAGCACAGATACCCATTTATCACCTAAATAAGTATATAATTTGGGTTTAAATCATCATGTTTTGATTTTATTTTATTTTATTTTTCTGCCCAGAAAATAAGAATTTGATGACTTGCTGAAGGTTTCAGGAAGCCCCAGAGAAATGACTGCTGTGATTCATGGCCAGGTAGTTTGGACACACAGGATTCATGTACTCTGATAAATATGATCTGGTTACCTAGATACACTGCTGTTTGCAGCTTTAACGACTAAAGGACAGGAGCAATTACAGGGATCACAAAGTATATGATGGCATATTCTCAAGCATATGGTGTCCTTTCACAGAATCACAGAACCACAGAATCACAGAATGATATGGGGTTGGAAGGGACCTCTGGAGATCATCTAGTCCAACCCCCCTGCCACAGCAGGTCCACCCAGAGCAGGTCCCACAGGAACGTGTTCAGGTGGGGTTTGAATGTCTCCAGAGAAGGAGACTCCACCACCTCTCTGGGCAGACTCTTCCAGGGCTCTGCCACCCTCAAAGTAAAGAAGTTCCTCCTCATGTTTAGGTGGAACTTCTTATATCCAAGTTTGTGCCCATTTCCTCTTGTCCTATCCCTGGGCACCACTGAAAAAAGACTGTCCCCATCCTCTTGACACCCACCCTTTAAGTATTTATAAGCATTGATCAGATCCCCCCTCAGCCTTCTCTTCTCCAGACTAAAAAGACCCAAGTCCCTCAGCCTCTCCTCATAAGAGAGATGCTCCAGGCTCCTCATCATCTTTGTAGCCCTCTGCTGTACCCTCTCCAGCAGTTCCCTGTCCTTCTTGAACTGGTATGTTCTTTCTGGATCTTCCTCTTGAGTTGTGCTGTGAAGAGGACTAAAGGAGAAGAAAACATATTTCCCTGGCTAAAATTCTGCTCACTCATAGGGAAAAAAGTCCAGAATAATATCCTTTCCCTACTGACAGGTCATTGTAACCCTACAGTGAGAAACTTGTGCCAAACAATGTTTCTGTTGCAAGGGTTTATGAATAGTAGGTCACAAGTTGATTCAGACACCTGAAACACAACAGTTGGTGGCCACTCTGGATAGCAAGTATTACAAAACTGGAGAAATTTTGAAGGAAGATTTTTGATAATTTTGAAGGAAACTTCTTTCAGAACTCCATAATGGGGGAGAAAAGCAGAAAGTGGTGTCAGAAGGATCAGGGAACTAATCTGGAATGAGGTTTGAGCGGAATAAAATAGCGTCCAAGAAAGAAACACTCTTGATGTCCTGGCATGTTGTAACCCTCTCTCTGTAATCCCTGCTGTCGGCTCACTCCCCACTGCTGGTGTTTTGGCTGCTCGTGTAAGGGATCCAGCTTTGCTATGCCCCAGCTGCGTAACCTTGACTCAGACTGCTGGGACAGAGCTGTGGGACCAACCGTCTGCGGAGAGATAAGAAAGGTAAGAGCTGCAGAGAGTGGTAGGACTGCCGATCTGCGACTAAATACTAGTGGTCTTTTATGTGCACTGGCCAATGAGTAATTGCTTTGTACTTATGGGTTACCCATATTCCGCTTGCAGTCTTTTTGTGCCAGCCTCGTGATGCCCCAAGGAACTGACTATAATAAGAGGTGATTTTATTACTATGCTGGGAAGCCAATGTGCATATTTAAGAAAGTACCAGCATAACAGGAAAGGAACATGATCTTAGAAGAAGTGATTTACATTTGTAGAATTACAATAAAAAAAAAAAAAAAAAAAGAAGAGGAATTTCATGGAGCAGGAGGTACAGTAAGTGTACAGGATGAAGAATCCTTTGCTGCAGCCGTACATCTACCAGAGCTCTGATGCTCAGAGCTATCTGAGATTAAATCATGTCAAGCAGAAGCAAACACACATTGAAAAAAAAAAAAATCATTAATGTTTTTAATTAGGTTGTCTTGAATTCTCATCTGCATTCTGAAAGCAAAGGACTTATTTCAGTTAAAATCTTGGCCGGCTTCTGTAGCAAGGAAACTGGCTGTGCTCTAACTGAATTGGGCCCTAAATTTGTTGCCTGGCAAGAGCAGGGAAGTGTTTTGATCTGGTGTCTGACTCCATTGGCACTGGTGCTTGTTAATCACACAACCCATTACAATGGACTGTACAAGGAGGCATCTCAAAACCGTCTTATTGCTGAGCTAAAGGCTACAGCACAGTCTTTTCTACTAACCAGATTTGTGCCCTGTTTTGTTTAATGGTAGTTGTGCCAGTTCATGATTAATGATGGTGGCTGGAGACTGTGGCTGAGAACCCTCAGTGTGAGTGCAAGGCGGGGAGGACCTCAGAGCTTTGGTTTCGAAGCAATATTTAGGCTAGCTTAACACCGACCAATAAAGTGAAGACAATAACATGGAAAATGAAGGCTAAAAATGTTTAATTACTTTACTCTGATCATCCTGCTCCCTTCCAAGTTGGCAAGGGGGAACTGGAACTTGCCAAACGTGTTTTATTTTTAAATCTTTTATCCATTGGCAAAACTATAGATTGCATCAGACCTCATAAATGTGTTTTACAATTTTATATGGTTTTCCACCCTACACGTACCTGTATTCACGCACACACTTAGAGGGCTCATGCATGCAGGGGCAACTCTGACTTTGAGTTTCATGGGGGGTCCATCCCCCACTGAATTTTGTAGCTCCAGGTAAAATCATGCTTCACTCAGTGCAGCAGCAGCAGCAGCAATGCCAGCACCAAGCCTAGGGCTGCAGCTCACTGGAGGAAGTCCTCTCCACCCATGCAGTAACCCTTGGAAGGAAGGAATGTCCCCCCCCCCAACACCTTCCACCCCTCCAGCTAGAAAGCTCAGGAACCAGCCACATGTACAGTGTTTTTATGAGTATGTCGGGTGGTCTCTCTAAACACTGCTCTAGGACCTCATGTAAGGTGCAGCAGAGCATGCAAATACCAGTAACACTGAAATACTGACAATAACAAATAAATGGATAAGTAGCTTAGTCTCATAAAACCCTCAAAATCTGGTAGTGGAATCAGAGCCCTGGCACAGCACTGCCTGACTCTTTTTTGTCTGGGAGATGGGCATCACTGCAGCTGTGTACACTTTCATTGATACTGCCCATTCCCTGGGATCCTTTCTAGCTCACAAACAACAAAACTAGCAAATAACTCTAATATTTTTTGTATATTAGCATTCTAGTGATTTAAATTCAGGTATTGCTTAATAAGCAATGCCTCGCAGTATCTGACAGCTAGTAGCTGAACAGAACATAATCTCACGTAATTCAGTTACTTTCAGTTACTTTTCCATTTTTATATTCAACAGGAAGTAAATTGGGGCAGTAGCTGTTTCTCCAGGAGGTGGGTGAGAGCATCTGTCATTCGTTTCAGTGGCCAGCCCGGCCCAAACCGCGACAAAGGTATTTGAATTTTTGATATTTTTTGGAGTGGCACAGGTGAATGTCAGATCATCACTGAAGAAGTCGAGCTGGCTTTCTAGAAAGATTTCTGTGCACAAGCTGTCGGTTGCATGCATCCCTGGATGTGGACTTCCACCCAGCATAATATGGTCCAAACGTGACAGTAATTCTTTGTATTACTGTTTTGCCTGAAATGTGCTTTCATCATTACTACACCCTAGCTGATCAGCAGAGAAAGTAAGAAGTATCACAGGCTGTAGAAAAGACCATAACTAAAAAATATAAACAATGTACTGAGGAAGGTGGGTTCACGTAGTTAAGCATATTTTTATTTTTTACAAGAGCTAATTATTTATTCCCAATATTTGTCTCAAAATTTCATCCTACAAAATTAATCATCCCAATTTTAAACATTTGGCAACTACAAATCAAGATTGTCAAATGGACTTTAGTAATAAAAAGCACAGACTTGTTGTGGAGGTACATTCTTTTTCTCTCAGATGAGAAAGGAAATCAGACATGTAGCTATGAATTTGATTTTAGTTTAAGTTTTTTTAAAAATACTTATGTATGTGTAGATATGTGTATATATATATGTGTATGTGGATGCATGCATATTGAATCTATCTCTAATTTTGACAGTATTTTGGTTTTTATCTTAGATTTTAATAGAGTTCCCATGCATAATCCAACAAGTGACCAATGCATATCGCAATCATGTCAGCACTGTATCCAATTTATTTTTAAAATAGTGTGCTGAAGCATAGTTATCTTAAAAACCACATTTCTTTTCATTACCTGTCAGACTGACTGTGCTCTATGGGAGCAGTATGGCCGACAAAGTCCAGAAAGAATGCATTCCTGTGCATTCCATATCATATTAAGTGTTCTAAGAATATATATTTTCTGAGCTACTAATGACCCCTGTGTTTCAGACAGACTCTATGACTCTTCCTTTTCTGGCAATCTTTCTACAGTGAACAGAAATATTGGACAGTAACTTTTATCATTAATAAATTAAATTAAATAGGGGAATGGGTGACCAAGAACACAGAAAAAAATACTCAGATATCCATAAATCATTATTTTTTTAACCTTGCACAAGATTTCCTAGATATAAAGGAAAGTGATTTGATATATATAAATCAACAACATGCTTTACCTTTTATGGATTTTGAAAGAGATGAATTTGGATGTAAGGAAACACAAAAAATTGTCTTGTAATGAATTCCAGTGTATAACATAGGGAACACTTGGAATCTGTGAAAACTGAGATATCAATAAATCCTAATTCTAAAGTAAATAGGTCAAAAAGCACAGAAATTTTAAATGCTGTCCAAGAATAAACATTTTTTCACAGAATCTTGAGTTCTTCCAGGCTTACATCTTATTGAAACAAAATAAAGCAAGTTTAACATGGACATGATGTTGAGACATAATAAACACAGAGTTTTCATTGCTCCTTTTACCAATATTTATACCTTCTCTGATGTGCTATTTTAGACATAGTCATCTGAGGTGGCTTAGGGTAGTTCAAGGTTATGTTTAAGAATTCTTTAGTAAAGATTTCTTTTGAGATTTTTAGCTACTGGCCCAAAATTTGAATTCGTCTCCTATAGGGTCTGTGCATACCTGACAGTCCCATGCAGATGTCTTGGAGACTCTAGGGTATTGCAAGTGGTAGAGATCTGTGTTTAGTCAACTATATTGTCTGGGTTTGGTTTTTTTTTTTTTATATATATACTTTTATGACATTTAACTTTGGCCATTGGAAAGATAGAGGAAGGATTCAATTCAATGTTGATACCTAAATTAGGAATCTACTTCTGTCATGTGGCATATGTATCACTCCTCTGCAGATATCTCAGACAATTTAAGACATCTCAAATGGCAATAGGTGTCATTTTGACAATTGGATATGCTAATTCAGTTGCCTATTGGTTTCATTCTGGCCAATTTGGATATCTGCTTTAGGCTGTCATTAACTCTTTCTGGAGTCAGCAGACTATGGAGAAAGCCTATATCATTAAGTCTTCTCCAAACCTTAAAAGTTTTCTGTTCTGGCAAAAAGAAAATGCTTCTCCAAAAGTATAAGGATGCACACACAAACACACAGAGTTATAATAAAAGACTTCTATAAGCTAAATGTCTTAAGCTAGAAATTGTAATTTTATAATAGACACTAATGACAAGACTGTTGGATGTTGTAGTGGCTAAATTACTGACTGTCAAAAGAGCAGAGCTCTTCTGGACACTGCTGCTGTTGTGATACTTCTGAAACATATCAGATATAGTAAAGAGCTCAGTCTTTTATCACACATTAAAAAGGAAAAAAAAGGAATTAAATATCAAGAGAAAGCATTATTTTGATTCTGAGCAAATCATTCTTCATTATGCTGAAGTCAACTGTTGACCTTAGATACACATAGAAAATTATAATTTCTGAGAGCTCTGACATGTTTTGCCATTTCCCACTGGTGCAGCGTTACTGCAGGTTAGGGCCCTAACTCTCTGTCCTAAGCAGGCAGTATATCTGTTTCTCACTGCTGCAGTTCATAACCTGGTGTATGAACTCAAATGACTGCTGATTGCAATTATCATCCTGGTCTGAGAACTGCAATGCCACGTAATAGACACATTGCCTATTCTGTGTCCCTGTAGTAGGGTAACAAACAGATGAGTATTGTAACCTCTTAGTAAATTGCAGTATAAATATAAAGAGAACAGGTCAAACCCCTGGCAGATATCTTACTTGGTGTATAAAAAACAACCAAAAAACCCTGAGCCGTACCAAAGCAATAATGTGTCATATAATTATTTTTTTTTAACAGAAGGATCACATAAATTGACTTCATATTGTAGAAGAACAAAGCAGGTGGTAATAAATGCCAGATTGTCTTTAGAAAGCTGGTGAGCAAGGTCATTCCCTGATTCAAACATTTTAAATCTGTAAGTGACACAACTTTCTCATATGTCTTCATAACTCCTTGAAATAAGGAGCTTAGATCTGATGAATAACTTGGCAAATTCACAAGGACTGGGCTTGCTCTTCCCAAGAGAGAATAATTTGAAAATTTTATTTCACAAATTGTTTGGAAACTTGTACTCTTCAACTCCATTCAGACTAAAGAAAATTTCAAAAAGATTTTAATTTTCTTTGAAACAGAAAAATTAATGTTGGACTAACTTGTTGAAAGCTACACTTAAAATATGATGCTCCATGTTCTCAATATTGTGTTAAAAATTAAGATCTGATTTTAGTTATTACATTACTATGTGGGAATCACATAAGCTCTTAAAAGTAAAAGTCTGTGTCCACTGGTCTCCCACTCTGCCCATACCACAACTTACAATCTATCTGCAGCAGCACTCTTTTCAGGTATGACACCAGTAAACCTGGACTGCCTTGCCATCTTCGCGGAGTTTTATTCCGTAACATTTTATTCATTACAGCTAAAAGGAATAATGAAGTGACTTTATGGAAGATAGATGTCTGAAGACAGATGTGGGAAACACGGAAAGATGATGAGGTTTTATTCAGAATAAAACCTCTATCCTCTATTTAGTTATTGTCTATTTCAGAATAACTTCAGTTAAGTAAAAGGACAAAACTACATTATTCACCATTCTGTTTTAGAAGGGTCTGTTGTGCCGGTTATTAATTATGGCTAGTATAATAAACAAGCCTGGAAGAAGCACCTCAAATAAATGATCAGACACATAGGAAAAAAAAATTGACCTGTTTAAATGTCAAGAAATCACACATTTAATTAGTGAGCTTGTTATTTCTCACAAGGAAGATTATCAGATGACAGCATTCATATTTTAATTAGGAGAGAATACCTTTGCACTCTTACTCAGGCAGAGTAGGAAATTTGTCATACAAGCGGATTTTCTTTGTGAACTGTTTTCCTCTGACTGTAGGCCTGGACTCTCAGGCAAAACTGCACTGAAATCGATAGCATAGATACTGGAATAACCTGGAGAACCTTGGACACTGCCTTTGACAGGAAAACGCATAGAAGACTATCAAAGGGTCTCTCCTAGTTGAGGGGAGTTTTATTGATGACTTAACAGAGTCATAATTTGCCCATAAACCCAATTTGGCTTCAGGTCTGTACAGTTTCCATACTCCACTGATCTTTGATTTTTATTATTTCAGCTAGCTAGCCATTTGCAATGAGAAGACTCATTCAGCACCCAGTTATGGTCACTTTTGTTCCTTATGCTTTTACTTGTCTTTGACTCCCGCAGGACGCAATGGCTGCACACTCCCCTCACTGCCGCAGCAACGTCCATTCACTCTTTTTCTTTAATCTCTCTGGCTTATGCTTTCAGCTCATTTCTGGGCTATGTGTCGGTGTTCTTCTATTCAAGCAGCTAACAAACATTGTGGTCATTCATTTCTTACGACACTCTTTGATGGGTTTCACTTTGAAGACTTTCACTTCACTTTGGCTTTTCAACATGAAATTGAACTTTCCATTCAGTTTTTAATATAACAGGTAGCTTCGATACCAGTGTTCGTAATCTGCTGTGTTCATCAATCAACAGTTCTTGTTTAAAATATATATTTTTTTTTAAAAAAAGCCACCACATTGTAGTGATGACAGTGGCTATAGTATCCTAGCAACAACTTCCTTTTACAATGAGTTGTTTTGCAATGGGCTAGTGTCCAGAATGATTCAAATAGTCTTAATTTTCCATACAGTTTCTCTAAATTCATCATTCCTTTCTCTAGCTTCATCATTCCTTTTTTGATGGAAAATGTCCTTCATAAGATTATTGTAACAAAGAAAATGTCATATAACCTAGGGCTTTTTAGTTTGGTTTTTTTTTTTTTTTTAAGTCTGCATTTTTATAGAAAATTTTATTGAAAATTCCCCATAGTAAATTGTTTATAGGGAGCTATTTAAATTGATGAAGAGTTCTCAATGGAAAAGCTAAGGAGAGAGCCAGGGCAGCAGGGTGGAGGATGCCACTGTCAATAAGGAAAGAGTGAAGGGGAATAGATAGATGGAAAGCAAACAGGTAAAAAAATCTGTTCTGTTCTCCAGATACAGGAGGAACATTAATAAAAACTACATTAATGTTATACTGAGATCCTTATTGTAATTCTACATTCTCTGTATCAGATGGATTCTCTTCTACTTTCTGGTTTTGTAAAATGTTGTGGAAAAAATTCACCTCTGTCAAGATTTTAAATAACTTGTGTTATGAATATCATGAGATGGAACTTTAAATTTTAGTTAGCTAGGAGTTAAAAAACTTTATTCAGTCCATTTTAGTCTCACAGAATGGCAAAAAACTAATCAGACTACACTTTGATCCTTATTTGAGTGTTTCATAGATTGAAGAAGAATTGATATAAGACATAATAACAATTCTACAATTATATCTGCCATTTTTTATGTGTTGGTATTTTTTCTTTTGAGGTTTCTTCTGTAAGAAAATAATCTAGATTGAATATTTTTTGGTTTTGGTGTGTCTATGTTTTGATTGGCACTGTTGCTCCTGTAATTCTGATTTTGCCAGCATTATATAGAATTTGGTTATTTACCAGCGGAATGTGACAGCAAACTTGTATAGACAACTTCAGAGAAGAGCAATGAGAGAAACCCATCGCATTTATCATTGAGAAGGTAGGAAGGCAGAAACTTTCTGGTGATACCCCAATGACTCCCTGTGGCAGAAATATAGCTTTCCAACAAAGTAAAAGATAGCCATGATGGAAAGCTAGTGCAGTGGAATCTTTTAAATACTTTATACATCTTAACTCATTTTCACACTCTTTGTATGGTTTCTAAAATTTCCCTCTGATTTTGCCCTCCTTTGATCATTAGACTATGATGTTCTTGAGGGAGATCACTCTCTATGCTGTGGAGGATATGCCAGGAAAACATCGAAGAGAGCTGCTGGAAGATGTTCAGGAACAGTTCAAAGCTTCATAGATTTTATGGTCAAAAGAGACTAGTGTGATTGTTTACTCTGACCTCTCTCATAGAACAGCCCCGGAAACTTTAAGCCTCTTTTTCATCCGACTGAAAGCCCTATGAGAGGACACTGTGGGTACCGGACATCTGCTGGAAGTGACCCTGAGTCAGGAGAATTGCACACTTCTTGGCGCAGTTTAGTGAGAAGATGTAGACATGACTGAGAATCAGCAGTTGTGGCTGTACTACAGAAAAACGTACCATATGTGTTCCAGCTACCTCCATTTCCTTCAGACTTTATACCCTGGGTTTCAAAGGTTTATGTTTCAACATTCTCCACAGTCTGGGAAGAAATAAGAAAATGCCAGGCAACTTAATACATATGCACATACAAGTTTCTTCTGCAGTGGACTAGAATAGAAAGATAGACTGGGATATCTTGTTCAAAACATTTCATATTTTATTTCTGTCTGGATGTGATAGTATTTTTACAGAAACAAAGAACAAAATAACAACCCTAAACAAAACAACAGATCCTCTCTTAACTGTGTTAGGAAGGAAGGAACTCTAAAGAGAAATGAAGGTTTATGAATCTTGCAGAAGATTTGTGAATCTCTTTCTAAAGTGCTTAAGGGATAACGGTTCTGGTTTCTAACACTGGTGCGTATCTCACAGTCCCTTATCCAGAGACCTCACAAGCTGAGCTTACACACACAATGAATAATCAGCGGCAGGGTTAAATTATGCACCGCTCAGTGCAAATTCCTTAGGTTCCCTTAGGTGGAATTTTACTGTAGTTGGCAACGTTACTGAAACAGAGAATGCATCTGCTGGCACACATGATTGCAACACCTGCTTTCTCAGGATTTATCCCTAAATGCGTCAATGGCCATACTATTTGTCTGAGAGGCAGAAAGATAACAGCCCTTTACCCACATAGCTGTGGGACCAATGGAAACGTAACAGGTTTTTCCTGCCAAATCAAAGTTTATCCCAGGTCAAATACAAAAAACCTATTTTTCTTCTTGAGTTCCACTGACAAGGGATGCGAAAGCTTTGCAGGTCTTGAAAGATAGTTTAGCTGCGAAATGGGTGTTAAATTAAGAGTTTAAAAATCACAGTTTCCTAAATACAGGAACCATGCTCACCTCCATGTTTTCCATGATAACAATACTCTTTGAATTAAGAAAGAACAACACTCTCCTGAAGTCATGAGTGATAAGAGACAAATGCCTGGAAACAAAGAAGTAGATAATAGAAGCAGGGAAATAATTAAAACTACTATGGAGGTATAAAATGTATCCTTCTGCTTTATGGTAAAAATAAGCAAAGAACAAACTAGTTAGCATTTACATTAAATTCTCAGTAAAAAGGAAGTTAAAGAAAATATTATCTCTGCCTAAAAATATCTTTTGTTTTCCAGATGGTTACCTTCCTATTCCCTGCCTGTCAGCCACTTGGGAATAGAGTAAATGAGAGAGTAAATGAAAAGCAATATAATGAAAAGCTAAAAAAAAATTTGCCACAAAGCATTACTCTAGTTCATATAGTGTATTGTTTTTACAGTCAGGAAACTCTTAAGATTTTTAATGTGAAAAGAAAGTGACACGATTTATTATTATGCCAGCCGTTGTTCTGAGAAATTAAAAACTACACAAGACTGAGCCGTTCATGATCTGATTTGAAAAACACCAAACCCGGTGCGATTTAGTTACTTCTATAATCTCTACTGCTTTTCAGAGCTGCCAGTTCCTCCTGCTGTAGCTGATGTGAAATCTAGATGTTCAGTTCCTAGGGGTGAGATACTGTAGAAAATAGAACACTGCTAACTCAGACATGCACAACATGAACCAGTCATTTTGTGATGTCATTTTTTGCTTCTCAGCAAGCAGAAAAAAAAAAAAAAAAAAAAGTAAAGAAAATCTTGTTCAAACTATTCCTAGGCTTAAACTCAGTGGAAAAAGGGTCAGACTGTATGAGTCTCTCTATCTATGCCAATAAACTTCGATTTTGCTACAGTCCTCCAAGATGCTCTGACTCTGATGAGTTTGATCCTAAAAACTCTTGGCTCAAGTGTCAGTAATGATTGGTAAAAATAAAGCCCACTATACTAAAGATAAGGTTGGAAGACAACCATCACAAGCTTCCAATGTGTAGGAAGAAAATAAATGCCTTCAAAATAATAACTGTCTTAATGTTCATGCTGGTACATTATTTCTAGGGGGAGAAGAATGGAATGCTTCCCCACACAGCACACAAAGGAAGTGTTAAAAATGTTTTTTTGTGGCAGACAAATGTCCCTCAGAAACTAAGCTATATCTTTGGCAAGTTTATTTGCTTCAAAAAATTGAACATACTGTTGCTTCCATTCTTAAGGGAACACGTATTTCACAGCAGGACTCTACTGGCAACTACTTTTATGGAACATTAATGTTCTTCAAAAGTAGCATTTTGGACATAAATACATTGCTAATAAACAGCAATGTAGTAAATGTTTTGTATGCGTGCAGAAGAACCAATGCCACACATAAAAAAGAAAATAAATCTAACGTGAGAATTTTCAAATTTAATCAGGTCAACAGTCTTACTGTGTTTGATTTTGGGTGCATCAAAATGAAAGAGTGAGTTCAGTGGCTAGAATACAGAATTGAGAATCGATATTCCTAGGTTTTATTCTCTGTCACTTACTTGACATGTGACTTTGGGCAAACCATTTGAGAGCTTTGCGCCTAAGGTTATTCATCCTTCAAATGAGATATTTACATGATTTACGAGGATGTTGTAAGGCTCAATTCACAGAATATTTGCAAAGGTACAGACTAAGAGGCACTAGAAATGTTAGACAGCAATATGTGCCATGGGCAGCTGTAAACATGTGTTTGTCTTAATGATGAGGCCAAATTGTGACTGTCAAGAATGTCTTTATGATTCCAAAGGTGGAAAACTATGTCACAGGTTTTTCCCACTATAAAACTGGCTTCCCATGTTGCAGTATAAAGCAGGAATTCTTTGTGATCTCAGGTGTCCTGTGGGACTGCACATGCCACCTTTTTACTATATTGTTTTTAGGAGAAGTCCTGCCGGAGGAAACAGTGCCCAGGAGGAGTACCAAGGAACTGAAAAGAAAGAAAAAATAAAAAAGACAAACCTATGTTGCAAGTCATTATAGCAAAACCCCTTCTACTTTAAATAACAGAAAGAAGAGAATAGGTCCCTTAATTGGGGTGATTTATGAAAAAGCTATAATTTGAGTAAATGAGAAAAATAGCCTCAATGGCAGAAGATGCATTATTTTGCTAGGAAGAAATGACTGTGCCCCATTAAGAGCAATCTCACTTTTTTGATTGATAGGTTAAGGAAGAACTGACTGGAGAAGCTCAGATGAGCCACTGGATCACTGTGTACTTGGCAGGGAGATACGTCCTGCTGAGACCATCTTTATGGACAAAAGTGTTATCCATTGTCAGGACTTGGAAAGGTAGCTCAGAGAATATAGTATGTGCTGCTTTAACTTACCAGATGACAGATGTCCAGTGAATTAGAATTTGTTTGTGGAAAAAACACCTCCAAAGAGTTATTTGAAAAGCCATCAGGGATTCCACCAGCTGGCACGGTCCAACTTCATAGCTTTTGTCTGTGAGGTGGAAGACAGTAGCCTTATCTAAATAAGTAGAATGAGTGAGAAAGGAATTATCACAGGATGACAGAATGGTTGGGGGTGGAAGGGATTTCTGGAGGTCTTCTGGTCCAGACCTCTAGGTCAGGCAAGGCCACCTAGAGCCGGTTTCCCAGGACCATGTCCGGATGGCTTTAGAATATCTCTAAGGAGGGAGAGTCCACAACCTTCCTGAGCAGCCTGTGCCAGTTGTGGGCTACTCTCACAGTGAAAAAGTGTTTCCTGATGTTCAGATAGCACCACCTGTGTTTCAATTTGTGCCCAATGCCACTGGCCCTGTCACTGGGCACCACTGAAAAGAGACTGGTCCATTCTCTTGGCACCCTCCCTTTGGGCATTTAGTACACATTGATGGGATTCCCCCTGAGCCTTCTCTTCTCTGGGCTGAACAGTACCAATTCTCTCAGCCTTTCATCACAGGAGAAATGGTACCAGAAGTCATCAGCTTCCATCCTTCTCTATCTCCAGAGGTTGCATGTACCATGATAGTGGGGAGTTCTTCAAGCTGTTGACTCTCAGGGAAAATCCTGTCTATCTCCCTTTCACCTTCTCTGATGATGACCCATGCCCGAGGAATTCCCAAAAAGTGCACAAATATAGCATCCAATTACTGTCGTATATTTCTGTTCTTTGTGAATTTCCAAAGCAAAAACAGAGAACAAAATTACAGGTGGGAAGAAAGGTACAGTTTCAAGACACCTTAAGTGGAAGGGCCCCTTAAATATTAGTTGCAGGATCCTACAAAGTAGCTTACAGGTATACCTACATTAACATTGAATAGTTTTATGGCAGAAAACATAACCTATATTGAAATGTTATCTTCCAAAAAGTAGATGAAATATGCCCATGCTTTTTTAAAGAAAGACCTCATTGATTACGCCAATATATTTAGAGTTAGAATTTTGTCTTATTTGAATTGGAAGAAAAGTGCCTTTTGCCAAGAGCATAATTTTCAAATATCAGAGTACTTATGACCTTAGAGATTACTTAATTTAAAAGCATTGATGTACTGTGCTTAAATAAGTAACACTTCTCTAGGAATATCTTTAACAGATTTGTTCACCAAAGCCTCCGTATTTCTTTTCCTGAGAGCTCATTACATAGATGAATAGTCACACTATCAGTAGTAGCAAAGGGTAACTGGATGCTGGTAACTTCATTGGAATTGATAGTTACTAGGGATGTGAAGACTTGATTAATTAACCATGTTAGTAAACATTTGCAATATTCCTTTTTTTGACTGGCCAAAACATGTCACTGAAATTCCTTGAACACTATGTTATCTTTTAAAAAATTGTATTTAAAGTCTTTAAACTGGCTTTCAGACAGAAGGTAAAAGACCTGCCAAAGCCCCGATGTTCTGGATGCCGTAAGATATAGCAGTTATTACTCCCTTTATTTTGCCATTTTCATTTCCCTTACTATAAAATAAAATGACAGAAATGTGGTGATGTAGGCTGACTTTACAAATTCTCCTGAAGATCCTAAAAACAGCCAGCACCAGAGGCAGAGTTCTGCTGCAGAGGGACCGTCACAAAATGCAGTGGACATCCTGCATAAAAATTGCTCTCCAAGTGTATTTATGAAAACCTGGTTTTGACACAGGTGAACTTTCAAGATTTAAGGCAGCCAAACTGTAAAGTAATATTATTAAAGTAATATTATTAAAGTAATGTAGCTTGAGAGAATGGATGGAAACCAAGCATAATACCAAAATACTGAGTAAGGTGCATTTGGTGCCCCTGTAGAGAAAAAAAACCTTAAAAAAAAGACAGCAACACAGAAGGAAGAAAATTTGAACTGTGGAGAAAATTATATTTAAAAGCCTATGTTAAATGAATAGTTAAAAAAGCTGTGTTAAAGGGACAAAAAAGGATGACTGATACTCTGATACCACTGATGCAAAATGAAGCCTGGGTGTTACACTGTCTGAAGAAAAATGAATGCGATCTGAAGATGCGTGTGGCAGAAGCTGAAGGGCTAATGCAGGTACAAAGAGGACTCCACTTCCTGGTTTGGTAAGATCTTCCTTTTACACAGGTAACTTTTTCTTTTAGCATACATATGCCCTGTTGCCTCCCCTTGTTCTTACCTCTGGCTTTGGGTTGAGTGTGCTACAGCACGCAGAAAATTTTGTTGATCAATAGCAATTTTAAGATAAAAATAAAATGTGTGTTATGTAATGCTTTTCATTTAACTCACAGATACAATAATCCTATAAGAGGCATAAAATGTTTATGGCTAAAGCATTTTTTATTAAAATAGTTGAGAATCTTTTCTGCAAAATGAAGATCTTTAAAATTGTGTATAAAGTTCCGGTGTTCCTGATCGAAAAACCTCCAGGAGAAGTGATTACTTCTCTTCCATGTTCTCCAATCATTGCACTAACATATCCTTAAATGTCAGATAAAATGTTTTCATAAATAATATATACAACTACGTATTTGCCTTAGATATCACCTTTTAAAATTCTGGTAGTTATTCACCACTTACTGGAGAAAATCACTTCTTGAGTAGATGTTTGAAGCTGGCAGGCAGGGGGTTTCATTGGTTTCAGTTAAACATGGAATATAGTCAAGATACGCTTTCATATACAGACCTTTCTTCAGTTTTGGTGTATGATACCAGAGAATATTTTTAAAGCTTAAATATGAGAGAAATATTATTTTCTCATTATCACTCATTACATTCTATTAATTTGTTGCCTTGGGGAAAATATTAGAACAATCACATACTATGTTTCCATGCTCTAATCCTTCCTCTATTCATGAAGGTGTATGATCTCATTAAAAAAATATTACTTACTACTTGTGAAAGTAAAGCAAACACTTTACAAAGGTTAGACCCTCCTTCTTACCTAATAATAAATGACATTACTTTGCCCAAGCTTTTGAAAGACATGTTGATAAAATATTTTTACCTGTTTAAATAAACAAAAGCCATCATTAGATGTAAAATGTAGATTTTTAATCCTGGTATTCAGCTTAGCCAAGTAAATAGCTCTGCCTCTTTCATAAGATAAGGGGTTTTTTCTTCATTTTATTGCAGGTGCATTTACAAGCTCAAAACTTCTTTTGCCCCTTGATTATATAATGAAACCCAATGGAAGCCAACGTTTGTGACTTATAATTGGCACCGATTAAGATTGAGAGCATGGTCAGCTGTCTCAGTTGCTAGGCAGTAGCTTGTTAAGCCATGGAAATACAAGTGCATTTGATCATATGATCATACCCGTAATACCAAAAATATGTAGCAGAAATTCTACAATGAGTAGATAAAATCTTAACTACACTTGTAGAGTTATTTAATTTAACACTTTAAAAATCACTGTTGAGTAATAAACAACACATTTTTTTAAATGCACTTTGTCCTTCTGGTATGTGGCAAATTCATATAACGTTGCCTTTTACAACTTCACCATCACAGAAAAGTGTTTGAATTTTGCTTTAATATAACTGAACTGCTTCCTCACCACTTTAAGCTTGCTACAGATGAATGTCCTTTCATAGAATCATAGAATGGTTAGAGTTGGAAGGGACCTTAAAGATCATCTAGTTCCAACCCCCCTGCCATGGGCAGGGACACCTCCCACTAGAGCAGGTTGCTCAAAGCCCCATCCAGCCTGGCCTTGAACCCTTCCAGGGATAGGGCATCCACAACTTCCCTGGGCAACCTGTTCCAGTGTCTCACCACCCTCACAGGAAAGAATTTCTTCCTAATATCTAATCTAAATCTCCCCTCTATTCATTAAAAGTCCGTGTGATCCAAACTGCTTAAGTCTGTTTCCCTGATTTTTCACCCTTTTGTGTGAAAGTTGATGACAGATGAGTGGCTAACAGAGAGAAGTGGTCATAGTACACATTTTAATCATGCCTGCAATTCAGAGTGAAATTTGTCTTATTACAATGTCGGCGAAGATCCTCATGGGAGCTTACATATGTGGCATAGGTTTGACCCCCTCCCCGCAACTCAAGGGTGCTATAGCATAAATACATAGCATTTTTGTTAAGGGAAGAACAAAAACTGCTGAGCTCTGGAATCAAGAAGCTTACCTGGGAATGCTCCTTACATCTAAAGCTGTCACTGATAGTCACCTGAAAAAAGATGAAATTCTTAAAATATTTCCTAGTTAAGGGAAAGAGGACAAAGGAAATTCAAAGCAAGTTACTAAGTGATAGCCATATAGAAAGGTTTCTGCATTTCAGAAATCACATGGCAACAAAGCGTACCTGAGCACCTCCTGTTCCAGATGATTGAGTTGGGCACAACTTACATCAGCAGGTACAAAGTTATTGAAGAAAGACAGGTATAGTGTATATAGATTAAATGACAGCATTCTTCCAGGTTCAGACTTTTATGAAAAAAGTTTTATAATAGGAAATGTACTTTCGAATTGATGCCTGCATACCCCCCTCTGCAGATATACTCCATTTAGGTGGCACATGCCACACGGCTGATTTTGATAGAGGTAGAAGGGTATATCTACAGTGACAATTGCATTCACCAGGGAGCAAACTCAAGCACTGAACTCTTGTTCTGTCCATAGTGGTTAATTGTCAGCTTGCTTCCCGGCTGTCATCCAGATCACTACAATTAGCTTTCTGCCAGACAAGGGCTAGTCATGTTTCTCTATTTCCTCTTAAAAAAAAAAAAAAAAAGAAAAAAGGAAAAAGCTAGAACAGAAGAGTCTGCACTAGTTTTGGCTGCTCCTTCCTTCCATCGTGCTGCTATACTACCCGTGCAACACGCTACAGCAGCCAGCACAGGCATTGTTTTGTGCTACAAAAGCACAGCTCTGGTGGCCTGCAGCACACTTGTAATGTCGTTTCAAGCATTTGGAACTGAAAAAGAATAGGAAAAAAAGATACACTTCAGGGTTCACCATAAAGCATCAGAAGAGAGCCAATTGCCATGGGCTGTAGCCCAGTCTGCTCCAGAGCATGGCTAATCCTAAACAGCATAGGCAGGAGCCAGTCTAAGCTGATTGACCTGTGGACCAGGGACTCATCCTCGACGTCTTGTGTTCAACAATGTGGAAATTACTGTGATAGCTGTACGAGACCATCTGCTCCACTTCTATACAACTTCTTAAAGCAGAGTCATCGCATAATTCTGTGAAAGAGGCAATGCAGAATAACTGTAATTTTTGTCTTCAGAAATTATCTGGACTTTTCTCAGAAATGAAATAAAAGAGGTTTATTTTTCTCTTCCAAGAAAGACCACGTTTCTTTTGGATTTCTCCCTTCCTTTCAGATGGTTTTACCCTCACCCATTGACACCAGAATATATAAAAGTAAATCTATCACAGGTATATTCTCAAACTACTTATTCCCCCTATTCTTGCTCTCTGTAGAACTCCGGCCAAAGCCCTTGATAGCTGAATCAAAAGTACTGGCTTGGCCTGAACCTCACACCACCTTCTTAAGATGATGTTGTGGGTTAACTCTAGTAGGCAGCAGAGCTCCACACTGCCACTCACTCACTCCCCCAGGGTGGGATGGAGGAGAGAATAGCAAGGTTAAAAGTGAGAAAACTCATGGGTCAAGATAATGACAGTTTAATAGGAAAAGCAAAAACTGTGTGCTTAAGCAAAGAAAAATAAGAAATTCGTTTGCTACTTCTTGGGAAGACAAACACCATAACTCCCAATGTCTATCCCAGCCAAAACCAGTACAGATCACTTTTTTTCCCCTTTCTTTCTTTAGAGCTATGTCTTCCATTCCTCCTATGCAATTAGTGATCCTAAAAAATAAATGTGCACAAACTCAAGATAATTCTTATGGCTGTAGAAAGACAACAAATTGGATGGGTTAAAGGTGGGCAGTAAAGACATTTTATTAGACAATATACGTAGAGCTACGAGGGTAGGATTATAGAAACAACAATTCACTTAGAATACATAAAAAATGAAGCATTTTTCTGTAGAATTTAGACAAATATCATATGTTGCTGAGGTTATCTGTGTAAGAAGTGGTTTGAACACTTTGAATTAAATCAAAATATGCTGTAAGGGAGACAGCAGAAGAAAATAAAATAGGAGAAAGAAAAGTTGTGCTAAAGCATATCAAAAGTCTTTTGAGGAAACAGAGGTGAAATCACTAATTGAGGAAAATATCTTCACATTGTCCCAGTTGATCTTCTTAGGTACACCGTTCTCCAATCAAGATCTGAGGTCAAAGAGAATATTATAACCTTGATGGTGCATGCCTGAGGGAAAAAGTTAAAGTAGATTTCATCAGAGGCTGAGGCACAGACTATGTAAGACAAATAACAATGTGAAAACATGCCGAGAGCAGGAAGAAAAATTTCTTCCTGCAAGGCGCAGGGGTTAATGTAGCTAAGGAGAACTTATATTTTTCAGAGTTTGGCTGGCTCCTTGAGGTGTTATGAAAGGTCTGTTCAGCTGCTAATAGTCTTTTGTATCCATTCCAGTCTAAATCAGACAACAGGATCAAGCTAATTCTGAAAAGATAAGAAGTAAGAATGAAGAAAAAAGAATGAAAAAAAGGAGTTTGTAAAATCAGACTGACAAATCATTATCTGAGGGCTTAAAGGAGAATGAGCAAAACAGTAGAGGAAGCATTCAGGTGTGCACACACTGCCTGTATCCTGCCTGACCCCTAGCTGCCATCCCAGAAAAGCAGGGATCTTCCTGCAAATCTTCTGTCACACCTTCCAGCCCCTTGGGAAACTACACTCCTGAACGTTTCAGATGCCTCAGTGCATGCTAAGTGCAGATTGCATGCTAAGTGCAGGTTGCTAGGTATTTACACAGCTGAATCTCTGCCCGGGAGACATAATTTAGAGAGTTAGACTGTCTTGTCAGAAAACTAAGCAGTTTAAAGCGACTTTTCCACCTGTGATTTATGGATTTGATGTTTCATTTAAACTTAACACCCCCCCCCCAAAAAAAAAAAAAAAAAATCAGGTGGTCTACATCCGTATACGTTAAGACTCCATCCCCTATCGTATAGAAAGTCTTATTTGCTTGATGTATTTTTGTATCTTTGGCATTATATTTTCTATTGCCATCAATCAAATAAGGCTGCACTGACTTCAATTAATTATTCAACATATTTATAAAAAACAATGGTTATTTATTGATTGTTCTTATTCTCAGTAGCTTCTTAGGATTTAGCAGCTGAAAAGACTGATTCAGTTGCCTGAACACAAGTGTTTTGTGCCATTAAACACAACCTAGAACCTTTTACTTAGTCTTTAGTTGCAAAAGGTAGCATGCATTTTGTCACATCTGCTAGTTCTGGATGAATATTTTGATTACCTTAGCTCATCTTTTTATGATGGTTACTAGCTCTGAGGTTTCTGAGAGGAGACAGGCAAGAAAGTTCCCACTTTCTTTTAATGCATCCAGAAGAAAGCAAACCTCTTTCTTTTCTACACTAATTTGAAAAAAAAAAAAACCCATCCAATTACATTCTAAAAGCAACCAAAAAATATTGATGCATTTCTTACTTCTTTCCCTTTCCACTCTGTTTCCTCCTCCCTCTTTTTTTTTTTTTTTTTTTCTTTTTTTTATACTGTCCTGTATTTTCTGGAATGTGTAAATGTATAAGAAATTTAAGTTATAGAATCACAGAAATACAGAATAGTTTGGGTTTGAAGGACCTTTTAAAGATCATCTAGTCCAACCTCCCCCCTGAAGTTCTAGATCTGTGCACAGAGGGAGCGCGTGGTTTCTCTCCATGGCATCGCCACACAGATTACAAGCTCCTCAAAAGGCAAACCAAACCAAATACACAGTCTTCCTGAAAACTTTGTGAGAAGTTTTCAGAAGTATCAATATGGTGCATACAAGCTGTATACAAGTTGTGCAATTCCTTTACATTTACAAATATGCACATCCATACACATCCCGTCCAAAAATGTCTTCTAAGGACAAAGCCTCAGGGTGACCAAAAGAGGCTGGGAAGCAGCGTGGTAGCGTTATCACACTATGATGGTGGCTCTTCTTTCACAGTAGAATTTGCAGGAAACACCTCAAAGAAATGGTTAGGAATTTACCTTTTCCCTCGTGTTTCACTGTAGTTGGGGTTCTTTTGCCTGATTATAGTTATGGGTGGGACAAATGGATGTACCTGTATTTCAGAAACAAACCTTTGATGGTGAAGTAAACATATTGCTTGCATCGTAGCATAAATAACGCAGAGATCATATTTCAATGACTGGCTTACGTTTTATTTGTCTAGCAAGTTTGGTCAGTTTTATAGACAAAAGAAGCTTTCACAATTAGGCTTAATGGTAAGTTCTCATAGCAACATTACGGTGTTTCAATTCTAAATTACTGATCATGTTTCCTCATCCAAACCGGACAGCTGGCAGGTAAACCCAGTGAAGGTTGTTATTTGTAAGTGAACTAGTTGTATATATTGCAAGAAATATTTTAAGGAAAGAGAATAAAATATTGATTTTTTTTTTTCACTAAAAATAGAACTGCAGAATGTAAATTGCTCTCAAGAATTAAATTAGCAATTCACAAAAACCAAGAAACATTATTTCTGACCTCATTATGATAACAAAGCTATCTAATTCTTCTACAGTTCTCTGTGCCAGAATCTAATTTGGCTGTCTTTAATCATCCAAGATAAAAAGCTTTAATATTTTAGTAAACAGCTTATAAATGATATCAGACAAAGGATCTGCAAGGAATTTAACAATACTCTCTGTTGATCTGTCTTCCATGCTTTCTGTCTCAGGGTACGGTCCCTGCCACAACATTTTCACACTTCAGCAAATGATATATACATGCATTTTGCTCTGCCAAGTTTGAACAATATTGAGGGGAAATATATGATTTCTTTTGAATAAGAATCTGATTATATTTTTTTAAAGCAGTTACTATTAAATAATTACTATTAAAATAACATCTTAGGTCAGAAGTAAGAGATTGTCTGATGATACTAATTGTACAGTCTGTTTTTGTGCTCACACTAGATAGACAATCAGGGCATACCTACCTCAGAGATAACCCTTGAAAACCATCATTTCTCAGAATACAACAGCATCCTTTTGGAGTATATTTGGAACATTCTTTTACTCTTTTATATACTGTCTCATATTCCATTGAAGAGATGTGTTACAAATGAACTAATGATATTCAGATATTTACCTGAGTGGGTATGTGAACAGCATCACTGAGAGCAATGAAAAGTTTGGGGGATGCAGATGCCTACAATAGTCACATTGGAAAAGTCTGCCCTTTGAAACTGAGTTCTATTCTATTTTTTATTTGTTTGTTCTGCCATTACTTATTATTTATATTATGGTAACATTTTTGTGCTCCAGTTATGCTTTAAGTTAGACACTCTCTGAATAAAATCTATTTTTAGTAAAAAATTATTTACAATAAAATATAAAAATACAGCATTGAGAACATTCAAACAGAATTGGGATCACAAGCAAGAAATTATGTAATATTTGTTTGTTTCCAAGACATAATGACATACTTTCAAGACAATTAGTAACTTGGGAAAATGCTGGACAATAGCATTATGACTATACATTGACATGTCCTGGTGATTTACATCTATCTTTCTCAAACATCTGTCTGTTAAGATCAGTTTTTAATACATCTTGCAACAAGCATCTAAAACATTGGGAAGTTTGAATGAGTACTGAGAAAGAACAAAGCAGATGATCAGCTCAAACACAGGCCAGTATTCTAGATAATAGTTTAGAACAAACAAATGGGGTATGCTAAATGTGGGATTGGGTTGATGATGAGCCAGGCAACAAGCATTGTGCTAACATGAGTCAGTAGGGCTTTGTAAGAAATAAATTTTGTGAAGCAAATCTGATGAAATTATAAAATTGAATGGATATTAGCAATGTATTTAAGGCTCCTGTTAACGGATAAGCAAGAAAATCACAGGGCTGGTTTCTTTGCTATATCTCACCCTAATGAGACTGATTTTGAAGTAATGCATGTATTCCTAGTATGCATTCTTGTTGCCTATCCAAGACAGAGATAATTGCAATCATAAGTATCTTCACAAGGATAAAAGTAGATATGGGTACAAACGGACTCATTACTTTTTTTGGAGAAAGGCATAAAACAATTTAAGAATGGGAAACCCACTAAAACAAAATAAGAATGTAAGCGCATTGTTAACAAAGACTGAAAATATGGGGAACTTGTCCCCGTTAAGTGGTGGGTTCTCTCTCTATCAGAATGGAGTTTTCCAAGAGAAATGCTTTAGCTAAACCTGTGATTTGCAACAGGTAAGCTGAAGCAATTGGATGCAGCTAGGCAGTAACCGTGTGAAATTTAATAGCCTATAATATACATAAGCTAATAGTTCCTTGTGGTACTAAACATAATAAATGGTAAGAAGCAATGGTCTCATCACGATAACTTACCTATCTACAATGAAGTATCTTGAAGAAATTGACTAATTTTTAAGTTAAGCATTTCAGTACAGCTGTGTCAACAGTAGAATCCCTACTAAATGCATCCTTAAAAGCACTGACACACAAATAAATTAAAAAAAAAAGGATTTTCAATTAGATTGAAAATTTTGAAGCAAATACTCAAAAAATAGACTATTTTTCTTTGACTAAATCATAGATTAGAAATTTAATAAGGCAATATGATCATTTATGCATCTTTTACAAGGATTTAAATTTCGTGCTTTAACTTTTTTTTTCCTAAGCAGTTGATTTACAGATTAATCTGTTATGTGTATTTTTGTTCAGACACAAAGACTGAGAGTGCAATCCAACACCCATTGAAGGCTATTAGAATCCTTCCATTAGAACAATAGGCATCGTATCAAACATAGAAATTAAATAAAAGGACAAATAGTAGGGTAGGAGGAAGCAGAGGAGAAGAAAATTCAGAATAAATATATGATGGATTATGGCTACAGTATAATTGCTATGTGTGTGAAGGTTTCAATATTACACCAAAGGCTGTTCAGAAAAGACCTATTGGGAACATGACATAAATTCCTAACTCTTTAAAAATGCATCTCTGAAATGAGTTAATAAAGTTGCATAATCTTTTCCAAAGGAAATACATGCTATTACAACTGTCAGACACGTGTCCAAATACACAATTCCACCAATTTTGTAATGCATCAGAAATAATTATTGAAAGTAGCCATGAAATAAATCCCAGAAATTATTGATTGAGTGGTGTTTGCTCAGTGCAAACATTTAGAATTGAAATGTGAGATTTATCAAAAATAACAGCAAGTGCATGAATATCTGAAAAACATTAATTCTTTTCATCAGGGAAAACATGATCCCTGGTGCTATAGGATTTTTTTAAATGACAAATGCGGGCCTATCAGTTTCCCATTAGAAATGTAACGGATAGATTTTATAATTTGAGTGAAAACTCTCTCTTCCACTTTTCCTCCTCACCCCTCCCTTTTCTTGGAGTGGCAAAGACATAAAGTATAAAATAGCTGTGTGAATGGGTTCTCTTCATTTCCTACTTGGCAAGACAGACATTGTCTTCTCCAAGTTCTCCCACCCCCTCTCCCCCTCCATATTATTCTCTAAAACAAACAGGAGGAAATGTAGGACAGTCTTTTGTAAAATGATTATGCCAAATTTAACAGGCTCTAGGCCACTTTGATAGCAATTTCCATCATTGGACTGAATGAATGGTTGAGAGCAGAAAGCCAATATCTATTGTCTAATTTTCTGGAAGCACACTGGCTTTCAGCATCTTAGTTCTGCTGCTCTTGCCACTTCTTGTAATTAAGAAGAGATCTATCAACCCAAGCACACACACACACATTCCCCTTCTCTGCAGTACCTCCATACAGCAGCTTCGTTCACTGTGAGAACTGGAGGTGTCCATTAGAAAACAATGAAACCACTTTTCTCTAACCTATCCAGGCAAGGACGGAGGACGCTGTGGGCTCAAGTTATAGGAAACTAAGAGTATGAGCAAAACATAACAGAAAAAATATTCCTTCAGAAGAAGGTCTCCTACACTGGAGGCATTCTCAGACTGTGCTTTTGCTTCTTCTATTTTGGCAGTTAGAAGCCTGAGTTATTGCAAGTAATAAGCGTGCACATCAACAGACATACATACACGTACATGTATGAATGTGATGTTTTCAATTCCAGACCTACACTGCATGCCAGCAACGCAGTCAACATCTGCTAAGAAAATCATGGGAAGATAATATGCATAGAGGAAGACCAGGTGACCAACAGAGTAAACCTGATTAGATTATAAAGAACAAAATTTAAATGACTGACACAAGGGGAATAATAACAGCCCCAAATGTCCAACTTAAGTCCAGCAGAGACATCAATTTCTCTAATTTGTCCAGAGTCACCAGCATCATACCCAGCAATATATTCCTTTACACATTCAAGTGCTATTCAAGTGTTGCTCAGTTACTTTGCTAGCTGAATAAAATGTTGAGTATTAAAACTGGCGCTGGTTCGGCCATCACAGTTCATTAAATTACACAGGAGATGTGGACTGCAGCAGGAAGGCCCATGTGGTAAAATGAAATGTTCTATTTGTCAAATAGTACCCCGCTGTGCTATTCATTTGGTAATAAAAACTTTTTTTTCCCCACCTGTGTCCTGTCTCATTAATGAGATAAAAAGCATAGCCAGTTTATTGGCTCGTATAAATACCTGAATCAAAGGGCAACAAAATATAGGTAAAGCTCCTCTGGAACAAAAAATAAGCATTTAGTTTTGATATCTGCCTATATTCCTTTTAATAATTTCCTGGGCTTTGTGGCCTAATCAGTCTTCACATATACTAAAGTGATAAAAATCCATTATCTGACAAAGACAATTCTAATGATATAAAGAAAAGTGTTTCAGTTGTGCAGCTCTGTTGTGGTTGTTTTGCCTCTTTTCACACGATTTTGCCTTGGTGGAAACAGTGTGATAAATACCTTATGTTCAGTTTGGACAAATAAAAGCTTTGGGAAAGCTAATCACTGATTGGGACGCAAGTCCTGATTACAAGGCAATACATATTCTATTCCAGTTCAAACTACTGTCTTTGAGAAACTATTCTTTTCACTCACACATCAGCATCTGGAACAGATTGAGTCCTCCTGTCTGGGCAAGAAATTGCCTGTTTAGGCAAAGTAGCTAAAAGCAGAACCAGTTATGTCCATTCTGTAATGGCAGTTGTGAGAGTGGCCAAAGGGGAGTGGGTGTGTACAGACTGCAAGTGTCTCATGTTTGCTTATTTAGTATAAAGAGACCTAGGTTATTTAATATTAAGACCTCAATAAATATGAATAACTTCAGAATCTTAGATTATTTTGGTTTCTATTCAAAGCTTTATTGTGATATCTCTCTGGACTGTAACCCTGCAGACCAGTAATGCTGTATTGCCATCTCTAGTCACATGCCACAGGCATGTATGGAATCTCAAAGACCTTAGGATTGAGGCTTGTCAGGCTCACTCTGAACTAGTCTTGAGCTGCCTGGAGCCTTGTTTTCACTTGGTTTACCTATAACAACTTTTTTTTTTTTTTTTTCTTTTGTGAGTAGGCATCTATGTCCAAGCTATTTTACTTTTTGATTATCTTTGTGTGGTACTACCATAGCTTTTATATAGATAACAGTAAGAAGCAGTTATTCTGTGTAAAATGAAAAATTTATGACTGTAACAATAATGTAGTGTGGAGAAATATATGCCTTATATACTAACAGAGACCTTGAGAAGTGGCAATATAGGACGCAGCATAGGGGAGTGCAGGCATGGCATGATGAGAGATGGGGCACAGGCTTGGCATTGGTTATAACCCCATTTTATAACAACTCACCAGTGGTCAGTTAAAGAAGTGCAGACCTGGAACTTGACAAAAACAGTTTGAGGGCTAACGAAGACAACAAAGAGCAAATAGTTAATCTATGTAAACACATAGAATACCAGGTTGGAAGGGACCTCAATGATCGTCTGGTCCATACCAGACGTATAAAAATATCGTCTGGTCCAACCTTCCTTGGCAAAAGCACGATCTAGACAAGATGGTCCTGCACCCTGTCCAGCTGAATCTTAAAAGTGTCCAATGTTGGGGAATCCACCACTTCCCTGGGGAGATTATTCCAATCGTTGATTGTTCTCATGATGTAAAATTTTCCTCTTCTGTCTAATGGAATCTCCCCAGGAGTAACCTGTACCCATCACCCCTCATCTTTTCCATGTGACTCCTTGTAAAAAGGGAGTTTCCATCTTCTTTGTAGCCACCCTTTAAATACTGGAACAGGGTGATAAGGTCTCCCCTAAGCCTTCTTTTCTCAAAGCTGAACAAACCCAGTTCTCTCAGCCTTTTCCCATATGGCAGGCTTCCAAGTCCTTTGGTCATCTATGTGGCCCTTCTCTGGACCCACTCCAGCCTGTCCAAATCTTTTTTGAATAGCAAGGACCAAAACCGAATCCAGCATTCCAGGTGTGGCTTGACAAGCACTGAGCAGAGTGGGGTAATGACTTCTTTATCTCTGCTTGTTGATGCAACCCAGCATCCTGTTGGCTTCCTTTGCAGCTGCAGCATACTGTTCGCTCATGGTGTTTGATGTCGACCAGGTCCCCTAGGTCCTTTTCCACAGAGCCGCTCCACAGCCAGGTAAATCCCTGTGCTGCACTCCTGGATTATGTTTTCCCAGGTGCAAGACCTTACACTTGTCCTTGTTGAACTTCATGGGGTTCTTGTTACCCCTCTCTTCAGCCTATCCAGGTCTTCCAGCAGGGTGGCTCTCCCTTCTGAAGCGTTCACTTCCCTACTCAGTTTGGTATCATCAGCAAACTTCATCAACGCATACTTGATCCCATTATCCAGATAATTTATGAAGGTCTTAAACAGAGTTGGGCCCAATATGACCCCTGGGGGACCCCACTTGTGACGGGTTGCCAGTTTGAGAGGGAGCTATTTACCACTACCCCCCCCAGGGTGCAGCCTGTCAGCCAGTTCCCCACCCACCGCACAGACCACTTGTCTAGACCATAGCACATCAGTTTCTCTAGAAGCAGGCTGTGGGAAACTGTGTTGAAAACCTTGGAGAAATCCAGGTAGACAATGTCCACCACTTGTCTAACATCAACCGAGCAGGTTACTTTGTTGTAGGAGGCAATAGGGTCTGTCAAGCACGATTTTCCCTTCCTGAATCCATGCTGGTTTTTTTCCAATCATGTGCTTCATTTGGCTTGTGATAGCCCCTTGAAGGATTCATTCCATAACTTTCCCAGGGACTGAAGTAAGACTGATGGGCCTATGATTTCCTGGATCCTCCTTTAAGCCCTTCTTTTAGACTTTAGCCTTCTTCCTGTCTTGTGGGACATCTCTTGATCTCCACAACTTCTCAAAGATTATGGAGAGTGGCCTCACAACAACACTAATCAGCTCTCCTAACACCCTTGGGTGGATAATGTCAGGCACCATGTCAAGCAAATTTGAGTATAATGTGAACTTGCAGACCAATAAAGAAAGACCAAGGTGTAAAAGCATGTTAGCAAATGTTAAACTGACCTCAAAAAGATCCTGGAGGGAGAAAGAAGAAACCAGGAGCATTGTACTCATACTTGGTGAAGGACTAATGACTCACTGCCCCCTACCCCAACAGATAGAAGTCATCAATGTTAACACCCCAGAGAGAAGTGAAGGGTAATAAAAAAAAAACAAACAAACAACCAAACAGGAAATGTAAAACCCAGAAAGTGTGAGCAACACAAAGTTAAGTATATTGCTATTATGACTTACAACTTTTCTGTACAACAGGATTCTTTTTTAAAATTTATTTTTCTTTCTTGTAGTGGGTTGACCTTGGCTGGCTGCCAGATGCCCACCTGTTTGTTCTCTCATTCCCCCTCCTCAACAGGACAGGTGTAGAAAATAAGATAACATAGGATGAAATAGATCAGGGACAGGGAGATCCCTTACCAAATACCATCAGCAGCAAACCAGACTTGACTTGAGGAAAACTGAGCTAATTTATTTCTCTAAAACACTCTCTCCCCAGGCTCAGCTTCACTCCTTCATTCATGAGTCTTCTACGTCCTCCCACCCCAAGGGGCGCAGGGCGATGGGGAATGGAGGGTTGTGGTTGGTCCCTAACTGCTCCTCTCTGCCCTCCTTCTTCTTGCTTTTCCCCTGCTCCAGTGTGGGCTATCCATGAGCCACAGATACCCACATGCTGCAGCATGGGATTCTCCACAGGCTGCTATGTGGATGTCTGCTCACCATGGTCTTCACCACGGGCTGCAGTGGAATCTCATCTCCAGCAGGGGAATCTCTTCTCCTGGAGCACCTCCTCCCCCTCCTTCTCTCTCCTTGGTGTTCCCTCTCCTGTTTCTTACTCTTTTTGTTCCCTCCTCCTCCCTCTGTGGAGTTTTCTCCCCTTTCTTAAACACCTTTCCCTTGAGGTGCCGCCCCTGTGGCTGCGAGGCTCAGCTGTGCCCTGCAGTGGGATGGCTGGAACCTGCTGGAACCAGCACAGGGTAGCGCCGGCCTCTCATCACAGAGGCTGCCCTGCAGTCTCCCCCCGTTAATTCCTGAACACCTGCACCCAGTACATTCCTTTTTCTGTAAAAAATAGAGCTAGATTAATAATAACCCTTTGAATGGATTATTAAGATTTCATTTACAATACAAGGAAAATCTCAGTTTTGTATGTTTTCTTTCTACTATAACAAAATTTTGAGCAGAAAAGGAGAAGCAAGAAAAAGTGTAAAAAATTTTGACTGGCTTTACTTCAGGACTGCATGCAGTTTATCAAGGTAATAGCAGTTGCCATGACAATCAAATAAGGAGTTAATAGATATCTAATTCTTTCATAAGCTTTCTACCTTGTCTACAGGGTCAAGCTTTGAGGTGTGATGAAAAGCAAACAGTTATGAAGGAAAATATTCTACAAAGGTGTAAAATGAGAAGCTCACAGGACAATAAAGAATCCCCGTATTCCAAAGTGTCCCTGGTGTTCTTAGCAAGAACAGCATCTCTCAGGTGAAGAAGAATGATCTCTAATTCCCATTATCTAGGAAAAAGGACAGAAAAATGCAAGCACAGCAACAATAACGGGCAAATAAACAAAGTACATGCAAACAAAATACTAATGGATCTTGGGAACTACAAAACTTAAAAAGCCTCAACAGGTGGACTGATTGCTGCACCATATCTTTCCAAATTTAAGAGAATCAGAAGAGCAAAATATCATTAAAATGTTACAGAGGGCCTTGAAGTACTAGCAAAAACACATTCAGAAGCTTATAATCTGAGCTGTCCCATTCAGTTAAAAAAACCTCCTACAATTTTTTGGGCCCCGCACTGGGGCCAGTGGCTGCTGCCTCCCCTGCTCCAGCTTCAGCTCTGGGGTGGCCCCGCTGGGGAGGGAGGGACACCCCACCCACACTGTCACTGCCTGACAAACCACAGCCCTTTGGGTGCCTGGGGCTGGTGGGGCTGGGGTCCACGGACACCACTGAGAAGAAAGAAGAGTGCATTTCATATCATGGATATGTTGGCTGTATATTTTTTAGCTGTAAGAAGATTGGGATGTCAACAAATCACTATTTTCTGGTACTGGTTTTATAAATGGCAAACTTAAACTTCCATTTCTTTGCTGAACACTGTTAATTGTTTTACCACCTACTTTTCCTCTTTCCTACATGATTTGTTTTATCTACTTGTAATGTTCTGTCTGGCATCAAGCTGAGAAATAATAAGTTAAAAACTAATATTAATACTGCAAATGTGAGCAATTCTCAGGGAGGGCAGAGGGGTGCAGAGTCACAGAGGATATCCTGAGGGCAGTAGGTAAGAGTTTAGATATGCCTGGCTGAGGTTAGTTGATGTTTAGGTAGAAGCATATCGCAAAGCAGAAGGAGATTAGATTCCTTAAACACAGACTTTTATGAACATTTTTTTTTTGCAATGAATATAAAAATCCACCCAGACTCCCATTGTTCAGAAGAAGTCTCCTGCAGGTCTCACTTCATATGGAGAAAGTCCCATGATGATGCCTCAGAAACCTTAAGGTTTCTGAAGGAGCCCTAGAGACAGAAGCTTGTATTTGGGTGTCTGAATTGTACCTCAAGTATTTTAATCATTTGCTTTCAGTTTGTCTCACTTGTGTGCTGCAGTGGGGTAACAGGACTATTCAGAAAGCAGGGATTAGTGTTTCCCCTTAGGTGTTTCTGGGGAGGCTGTGATAGGTGAACTCTACCAGCTGTTGGGGAGAAGGGAAGGATGGAGAGCATGAACTGGCTTTGGGATTAATATTTTTAGAGGAGTGAAGAAAGTCAAGACAAAGGGAGTTCAATTGGCAAATTATAGCTGAAATACTGTGATTCCTCCTGTGTTAGAGGCTGTGCACTGACCCAGCAGTGCAGGGGCTCACACTTGCACTGGCCTGAGCTGGGTGCCGCTGGTTCAACCCCTGCGTTGGGCCCAGGGACTGCTGCCTCTCCTGCTCCAGCTTCAGATCTGGAGGTGACCCCGATTGGTGAGGGAGTCACACACTGTCCCTCAGTCATTGCCTGACAAACCATAGCCCTTTTTGAGGGTGGGGCTGAGGTCCACTGCCAGCTGATGAGAAGAATCACAGAATCTTCATGGTTGGAAGGGACCTTTCAGATCATCGAGTCCACCATACACACAAAAAAACCCAACCCAACAGTCTCTGGCACTAGAGCATGCCCTGAAGTGCCATGTCTACACGTTTCTTAAATACCTCCAGGGATGGTAACTCCACCACCTCCCTGGGCAGGCTGTTCCAGTGCCTGACCACCCTCTCTGTAAAGTAATTCTTCCTAATATCAAATCTAAACCTCCCAGGCCACAACTTCAAACCATTAAGAAAACAGAGTGCATTAAGAAAGTGTATAAAAAGAAATCCAAGCAAGCCCCAGGATTGAGAAGGATGGGATACCCACTGAGAACATGAACTCCTCCTGGTAAAGACCTCAAGGATGCTGATGATATCTTGTAAATATCCCCTCCCACTATCCTTCTTTAGGGTGAATGCAACGGCTGACCTTGGGCTCCACAGGGATGGTAGAAGAGCTAATATAACTGGAGATTTTTGAAGAGTCATCTGTGTAAAGCCCTGAGCAACCTGGTCTGATCTTACAGTCTACCTAACTTTCAGTAGCAGGTTGGCCTACTAGATAACCTCCTTTGAAATGATGAAATACTTTGATTCTGTGGGCAAACATGCATACATTTCCTTGTATAAGAATTGTAAGGGTACTATTGAGGCTTTTGTGCTTTTATATAGACTGTGAGTGTTAGTATTCTTCTAAATGGGGTAATAATAACTGCTGTATTTTTATGAGACTGTTAAGATTTTAATTAGGCTAAAAATAGATTATTGGCTCCACACATACAAGTTGTGCTCCCTTGTGCCTATAACCAGATTCCAATGGTAACAGTATGTAAGAGGTGATGTAGAGAAAATAATATGTGAAAGTGGAGTGAGTGATGCTTCTCAGTGGTGGAAGTGTAGATAGGAGGTTAGGGGGAGAAAGAGCATGTTGTCAGTGTACTGATGTGTGAGAGAGCTGGCGGTGGTGGAGGAAATGCTCTCAGATAAGAGAAGGAAGCTCAGCATGGAAAGGGTGAGAAGAGGGTGGGCCTTGCCTTAGCAGAGAAGAACAGAAAGATATGATTTTGGTGGGTTTGTGATATGCAGATCCAGGTTTCTCTTTGTCAGGAAAGCATATTTTCTCCAAAAAGATTGTTTTGCATCTTGGCTCCATCAACCAGTGAAACTTGTTCAAACAAGCTTGACTTCTGTTTATAAGAATTAAAATATTCCTAAATGTATGGTGTTTTAAAATATCCATCATCACTATGAAATGCCCTTGATTCAAGCAGGGGTGGCACCAAACCTCAAAATAAGTATCCATTAGATATATTTGGGAGGCACTCTTGCTAAGAAGATGCATTTTAAATCTTCTAAATGAACTTAAGAACGTGGAAGAGACAAATTTAGCCAGAAACTAGATTAGACAAAACTCATATGGATTCCTATTAATAATAAGAATAGCTATCAAATTAAAGTGGGTCATTACAGTAAGGCTCACTATTTCACAGATTTGCAGGCGTATTAGAAGACATAAAAATTTCAGTATTATCTAGTTGTTGTTCAGTTTGGGATTAGAGATTTCTCTTATTAAAATGTATAACTGGCACATTCTTGCAGGAGATAATGAAACAACATAAATGATAAAGAAAAAAGCCAGTGAAGGTGGTTCACGCCCAAGTGAGAATTTGGCAGAATATACTCAGAAAAATCCCCACACAAGCAGTGAAGGGGAAGGGTTAGCACTGTGTTGCACCATAATGTTGGAGGAAGAAATATCATCAAGCATGTGGCTCGATAAAGGGTACCTAAACTGTATTAAATCTGTTATTATGCAAACCATTGTGAGCAGGAAAATTTAAAACGCAAAAATGCCACAGAGGATGATAAGTGGACAGAGATTTTTCAGTGATAAGAATGACAAATGAAAACCATTGGATTTTATGGGCAACCAGACAACAAACCTTGCAAAAGAACTAATGGCTTCTTATGTTTCCTGGCTAATTGCTAAATATAAACACAGTGAGATAAATAAATGCTTATTCTTCCTGATGCATCTAGAAGATGTTCCACTATACGTGGGGACAGATTTGCAACTCTGCTATAATGGATTTTATTGTCCAGTGCTTAAGTTATTTGATGCATTGCCAAGAACTGCCAATAACAGCCTCTTAAAATGTGACCCCAAAATACTTGTAATTCATTGATTCTAGAAATAGATTTAATTCAGCTTGACCACTTGCCATTGTAAGATACTTTCTTGATGGGAAACTATAGCAAGCTGTATTATTTAGCAATTCGTTTCAGAAGAAGATAATAGAAAAACACTGTATATGAAAAAGGGCTATAGTGAACAGATCGATGTAGCAACAGAGCTAAGGTGTTGGAAAGCAACAGAGATTTTAAAAACAAACAAAAAAAAATCTAGAAGAGGAGTCTTATGGCTTCCTAAGTGAAACATATCAAGCCTAAACAGTGTTCTAAAAGTGCTGTAGAAAGAATACATTTAATATATTGTTTGTTGAATTCAGGACTGTTTTATATGTTTTGTAGAGAAATGGGATTAAGCCCTTCTATAGAAAAATCCTAATGCTCCTGAAAATTGCATTTATTTTGTACGTTTGCTTGAGCTGTTCTTTATCCAAGTTTCAGCCAACAGGGGCTCAGTTCAAGTGCCTAAACATTGTCATCTGAGACGACCAAGAGGATCTTGGCATCTGCATTTGTTGGCAATTATAACAAATATAAATAACATATATATACAAATATACATAACATATTATAACAAATATATATAAGGGTCTATGAAAGGTTATGGACAAAAGGACTTAATGACATAATAGATGAATCAATGCGAGGCAGCATACCCTATAGTATCTTTTATTACACTAGAGACCTACCTTGATAAAATGAACTAAGCCCTATGTCTCCATCAGCTATAGCGAGAACTTAGCCACATAGTATGTACGCAACTGGGGTATTTATGTATCTTAATCTCATATTGAACCCCACCTTGACTGATGGTTTTGAATTAGCTTCCTAAAACAGTAAGTTATGACTGGAAAGAAACATTTGGAGATAATTCACTTCGTGGTAGAATTTGGGCAAATAAAGTAGGCTTGAACTTGAAACAATGAAGACAACAACGGTTTGCTATCTGTCAGGTTCCCTTGAGCACTTTAAAAATATTTTGAGAATATAACTGTTGATCAATGTGACAAGATTCAACAACCCTTTGTATCTGTCTTTGCCAGGAATCTGTCGTTGAGACGGGAAATCCTCATGGAGTTGTCAAGTGATCAATGATTCAAGGCAATATTTACTTCCTGTTTACTGGAGCAGTTTTGGCTTTCAGTCGTTGGGTAGTATCACTTGCTATAAGAGCCTGTAATTGAGGTCTTAACCCGTGTCTATGTGTATGCAAGGAGCTTTTCTTCCTCAGTCTCCATGAATAGCATGTGGCAGATTTTCCTTCCAGAGAGACAGGCTGTCTCAGGTTTCACTCCAGGACAGACTAGCTCTGTACCATTGTATTAATGAAGTAAATGAGAAGTATTTAAAAAAAAAAAAAATTAACTGTTATGACAGCTTCAAATTAGCTGTTTGCTTGACCTAATTAAGGGACAGGTGGGGAAAGGATTTAAAAAAGGCATACTTTAACAATTCTGTAAAAGGGTCTGCTAGATAAAATTGTCTTGGTAATGAGTTTTTAAGGGTAGGAAGAGTTAAGTCCCTCAAAGGAACAATAAAAAAGCACAAGTACAAACTCTCCCAATATGGAAGAAGGAGAGGAAGCACAGGTAAGAGATCAATGTGGCTAAATCATGAGTTCTTCATTAAACTCAAACATAAGATGAACTCATATAGGGAGTAGAAACTAGTTCCAAGTATCAATTAGGTTTATAAAAAAGTAACACAACCATGTAGGGATTTGGGCTAGAAAGGCTAAGACACAAAACAAGATACAAGTAGTGTGAGACATCAAAAATGGTAGTCATAACTTTGTAAGTACACTAGTATGAAAGTTAGATCAGCTGTTCACTGGGGAGGGTGAACTGTAAACAGATGACCAAGAAGATGAAATGTTTAATGCATTTTTTTTGCTTCTGTCTTTCCCAGAAGGTTAATTTGAGCTACTGACTAAAGTAATCAATGCCATTGAAGGCAGAATTAGACAGTTCCACTACCCAAATATAGATTACAATGTTGTTTGATAAGCTTTAGAATATCTGTGATATCTTCATGGAGCTAGTGGTTATGACACAAGCCCTCCTGGAGTGGCTTCTGGAGGTTAGTCAGAACACCTAGAAGTATCTTAGCGGTAATAGACACTTAGTGCTTAGTCTAAGCAAGGACTATGTGTTTGAGCTGAATCTAGGTCAAGGCACCAGCCTACAATAGGAAATTTAGACTAGAGAATGTTCACATAACTCAGAAGTTTTGAAATCATCTCAGTGCAATTTGTCATCTCAAGGAGGATCAACGACTGAGGATGGGATTCAGTTTGAGATTAGAACCCTTAAATTCAGATTTCTGTATGTAGATGTTTGAAGGTGTGCCAGGTACTTGATTAAAATACTCACACTTAGGCATCTGGTGCCATTTGAAGTGTACTTCAGTATCCAGACTGGACCTCTAATGGCCCAGGTCCCCACCAGTAACTGTTTTGAAATGGTTACTTGGGGCAAGGTGAGAATACCCTACAGCATCCCGAATAGAAAGAGGTTCCCACTGTAGGCAATGAAACCTAAAGTGCATTTCAGCTGCTTAAAAACAGACCTCTAGTACCACTTGAGATCTTCAGACTAGCTAAGGAAGACATGGGTCTCACTGTTCCGGTGTCATATCCCCGGTGGCTGTCTTGGAGACCCTGCATGATATCAAATGGTACTACACACTTGTGTAGGTAGTTTAAACTGGGTTTCTATTTTCTCTGTATTGAGAGCTTAGATACCTTAGATACCTGGGGAAATTTATATGTAGACATGAAGACATATTAATATACCCTTATAAACTTAGAATTGAAATATATCCTACCCTGAAAGACAAGAAAAGACAACATGCAGTGGTGATCATAGAATTTGTGGAGAGGAGGGGTGTAGAGAAGAGCGACATAGAATTATACAGATAAAGGAAAATATTCTGAATGAATAGACTATTTCAAGCTTCTGAAGGATAGATAGCAAGCAGATGAATTAATCTGAGTTTGCAAAAAAAATAAAAATCTGGCCCAACCCACCTAATTTTTTTTCCATTACAAGATCAGAGGCCCTGGGAGTATAGAAAAATCCAGGCATAAGTCTATGGGATCTTAAATTTAGTGTCGTTTGAACCATTGTAACTTTTTTTTTTTTTTTTTAAAATAAACCAGTTTAAGGAAATAGATTTTTCTTGACTCTTCTACAGAGACCTTAAACACTGGTTGGGAAACTGTGCATGGAGAATTGTTATTTGTGGTTCACTGCCAGAACAAAACGATGTACAGAGAGGAGCTTCATTCAGTTTTTTCATTAACAATTGGGATGATGGAATCAAGAGCATATGATTAAATTTTCAGACAACACATACCTGGGAGGGACTGTAGGCATACTGGAGGGTAAGATAAGAATTCAAAATGATCTTGACAAGTTGGAGAAATGGTCTGATGTAGTTCAGATGTGGTTCAACAGAGATGAGTGCAAGGAACTACATTTAGACAGATATAATGAACAGCATAGGAGGGAAGAAAAACAAACGGCTGCGAAGAAATTCATTCCCCGCCTTTCCAGAGATTATAGAGGATCATAAACTGAACTCGAATCTGTAAAATCATCCTGTTGTGAAAAAATAAAATGCTATACTCAAAATATAATCAAGAGTGTAGTCTGCAAGACGTATTAAGTAAGCCTACTTACTTTACTCATTAGTGAGGCGACAGGTAGACTACTGTCTGGGCAGGTCACCCTCAAAAAATATGTATTCCAAAGAGAGGAATTTAAAATTAAAACAATCCTAGATACTGATTGGAGATCTAGAAAACATGATCTGAAAGGAAGTGTTGAATAAACTAAGTCTAGTGAGCAGGATACTATGCGGAATACGTAAAAAATTATTTTTTTTAAAAAAGGTTACTGTTACAGGAAAATACATCATGCTGGATCTTGTAGCCCAAATGAATACTGAGGCTGCTGCAGCTCCATGCCCCGGGTGCAACCAGTAGCAAAGCTGAGCTTGTGTTCCCAGTAGGCACACACACACAGAGCACATGTGTATACCACATATATATGTACACACGTAGCCAGCCATACAGACCACAGACACACAGAGCACTCACACAAACACAGGCAGCATCAACAGCCTCATCCTGCTCCTTCTCCAGCTGAGCAGGGTGGGAGTTTGCTAGTGAGAACATACATATATATATATATACACACATCTATAATTACGTATACATATGTATAATATGGGACCCCCCCTGCAGCTGGGCTCAGACACTCCATTTGCCCAACAGCTCTGCCTACACCCCAGTCTCCCTGGTTGCTGGGACCTGGACACACTAGCCCCTGAGCTCTCCAGTTGCTGGTACAGGTGATCTCACTCACACATACGTGCACACACACACACACATGCACACCCAGAGCTGTCTGGGGGCTCCCCGGCTACCCAGTAGCCAAGTTCCCCAGACTCTCACCCTTACAGACACACCAGCAGGTCTTGCCCCTAGAGGCTCCAGACCCTATGGGTCTCTCCAACAGCTGCTGATACTCCCCTGGTCCCACAAAGTAATCCCCTCCTGTGGTCTCACCCCTGGAGACACCCCCTTGCCTCCAGCTCCCAGGCCATGTCACCTGCTTGCTGGCTCATCTTCACCAGCCATCATGCATGCCCACCCACACCAACAGTCACTTGAGGTGCTGCACCACGGACACATGGACCTCTCCCTCTGGTCCCACTCCGGGGCTGGCATTTGGGTTTCACTCACTCTGGGGTCTCCAGCTCAGTTGCTGGTATCCAGGCACATGCACTCTCCAACTGTGTCCTGTTACCGGCACTCAGACGCCCTCCCACTGACATGCACACAGAACGGAGAGTACTTCACCCAGAAAAATAGTTAGAAATGGAGTTTAGTAATAAGAGCAGAATGTAATAAGAGCAGAATGCACTGATCAAATACAGTGTATGGCCAGACAAAGCATATTTACATGAGACCAGCCTTTTATCTCCTTACCTCCATGGTTTCCCAAATTTGTTCCTACCCAGATCCTCCAGATTCCCTTTCAACACCTTTGTTGCCTTCCCCAAACATCCTATAATGTCTTGTACAATCCCCAAATGCTCTTCTCCTGCGTGCCACAATGTGTCCCATAGCCCTACACAGTCACCTCACTCTGTCCAAAAGGTGCTCCAGCATTAACTCGTAGTGATGGGCATCATACCTGGACACTGGGGCTGAGGGTCTCCTGGGACAGCCTTGGGAGGGGCCCGGACAGAGTGTCCTTTCCTCTGAGTCCATAATTTGGTTGCTGCTTGACTTGACTTTGGGCCCTATGGTCTTTTGGGATTGTGGAGATGGGCTCATGGTGGGGTGATGGCTCCTGGTATGGGCCTTGGAGTAACTGTGGCAGGGTACTGTCTGGGCTTCCCCACCTGCCATTGTTTCTCTGTGCTCCTTTGTGAGTATAGATGATTTTCTTATCACACAACCTAACAGTTATTCTGAAGAAAAAGCTTGATCTACTGACCATTTCTTCTTAAAGCATAAGAAAAAATGGCATGATTTGGTAATATGAAAAACTTTCAAATTATAAAGAAGTCCCAAAGTCAATAGATTAGGGACGTTGTGCATATGAAATTTGGAAGACTTCAAAAAATGGCTAGACAAATTTCTCTTGGGAATGATATAGTAATAATTGTCCTGGTTTGAGGTAAAACAGAATCCATTTTCTTTTCAGTAATTTTACTTTTCAGCTAAGTCTCTTCTAACTAACTGAACTCTCTGAAATTAACAGCATATTTTTAAGACACTGTCCACTTCCAGAGTGATAATACCTGATTGTTTATACCAAAGAATGGTATGCATAGAGGCTCATGCTTATACTTATTGCTGTAAAAACTAAGGCCAGCTCACTTTTTTGTATGCCCTGTTGGAAGGTCAGAAGCAGAAAAAAATAGAGTAGAGGGGTAAAAATGGTAGAAGTTTTTGGTTTGGGTTTGTTTTTTTGGTTTGTTTTTTCATTACACTTTTGCATAATTAGCATTATATGAACAGTTATAAGAACAGAATAATCTTTCTTGTAACTTGCGTGTACTTTGGTTAGATGTAATACTTGTTTGGAATTTTAATTGTTACATAATTTTCATGCATATGAAACAGAAATATTTATGGTTTATTTTGAGGATGACCTAACAGTTAGAGATGGAACTTTGAAATCCTCTGAGATCTTTGGTTTTCTTTGTGAATTCTGCAGATGAATCACATTAGAGCGTTTGCTTCAAATTCCCTAAATGTGATACAAATTTAATAATATTTATCAGTGTTAGTGTGTAGCAAAATTCTTTAATTTTTGTGGAGTACTTTGAGATCACTCACATGGTTTGCACTGTTTAATAAGTGCTTTAGTTTTACTAGAGGCAAAATACATTTTATCATATCTGTGGAGACATCTATTCCAACAGCTTGAGATTTCCACTGATCAACTTAAAGCAAAATAACAAGGAGACATATAGTTGTGGATTTATATAAATATATATATATGAGAAAATGGTTATGACTTTCTTATAGGATGCTATAATCAGCAACAGAGCTATCACCTGTGCTAGTGTTCTTAATAGAGGCCATTACTGAATGTCCTCTCTAGAACTATAAACAGTCTGTAGAGGACTGATTAATAAAGCTGCAGTTCAACTTCCTAGACATTATCATTTAATGTTTTGCAGTAACCTAAGTTACTAAAAGTAATTTAAGAATTCAGAGTATCTAATAAAGTGACTGTTCACCCTTACTGTAGCTCCTTTCTCCAGGAAAATCGGTCAGCATCGAGTTATAGGAAGGAAAAGTAGTAAATTAATCTATGAAAGTTCAGGGCAAATGCAGTCTTTTTAGGGTACGCTTCTTGAGTAACCTAAAAAAAAGAACAACCTACTTTTTCTTGTTTAAAAAGTATTTCAGTAATCTTAACTAAATGCTACTGCTGTTTCCTGCATAAAAATACCACTGTGACCAGCTGGGTTCTTTGCACAAAGGAAGGTCTAAAATTTAATTGCTATAGAGGCATCACACAGAGCCATAATGCACCTAAGCACTTGAAAAAATATGCCAAAAAAGAATGTCTTGTTTTTCATAATAAACTGTAATATGCAAAACTGCATTTAAAAAAAAAAATAAAAAAAGAAAGAAGAGACAAGGAGATAAAGAAATTAATAGCTTTGCCTTATATAGCATTTACTGTGTGAGTTCATGGTAAACACAGAATCACAGAATCTTCTTGGTTGGAAGGGACCTTTGATATCATCGAGTCCAACCACAAAAAAACCCAACCACAAACAGACACAAACCAATAATCTCAGGCACTAGAGCATGCCCTGAAGTGCCACGTCTACACCTTTCTTAAATACCTCCAGGGATGGCGACTCCACCGCCTCCCTGGGCAGGCTGTTCCAGTACCTGACCACCCTCTCAGTAAAGTAATTCTTGCTAATATCTAATCTAAACCTCCCCTGCCCCAACTTCAGACCATTTCCTCTGGTCCTGCCATTATTCCCTTGGGAGAAGAGGCCAACACCCACCTTTCTACACCCTCCTTTCAGGTAGTTGTAGAGGGCAATGAGGTCTCCCCTCAGCCTCCTCTCCTCCAAACTAAACATGCCCAGTTCCCTCAGCCTCTCCTCGTATGACTTGTTCTCCAGACCCCTCACCAGCTTGGTGGCTCTCCTCTGGACACGCTCCAGCAGCTCAATGTCCTTCCTGTAGTGAGGGGCCCAGAACTGAACACAGCACTCGAGGTGAGGCCTCACCAGTACCGAGTACAGAGGCACCATCACTGCCCTACTCCTGCTGGCCACGCTACTCCTGATACAGGCCAGGATGACATATTTGATATAATATGATAATATTACCTATTATCAACAAAAAATTATTAAGGGTGAAAGTAATGCCAAACAACAGGCAAGAACACTTTACCTAAATCAGGACTAATTGGTTGTTCATGTAAATTAAGCATCTTGCTAAAGAAGTTCACAGGACATGAACAACTTGATGCAAGGAACACCAGAAAAATGATCTGTCATTTTTTCTAGTAACATATTAATTTTAGTAATTACAAAATAGCATTAGCAAAAAATTGTTTGGTGCTGGTTCCTTTTTTAATCATTCTGCCAAGAAGAAAGGTAATAATTTCTCTATGTCTACTGGGAAAAAAAGACAAAAAGTCATGAGCTTCATGTCATGTCAGCTGATCCTAGCTGGGGCAGAACTTCTGACTAATTAACCCTATGAAGTTCTTCTGAGTCATATTTTATAAGAGTCTATAATTTAAAATTGGTAAAAGTTTTAAAAAATGCTTGTCTGAAAGAAGCAGAGCAGTCACATATCTTGTGTTGTGTGTCCCTGGAGCTGTTTGCATTTGTGGTAGTCCTGTGACATAGAACTGTCTTGCACTTACCCAGCTTTTTTCTCTTACCGATGTCAAAGTGCATTATAAATGTAGCCAAGCATTATTGTCTTGATTTCTCAGATTGGATAACAGAGTGAATTAAAGATTAATTGAGTTCTCCTAGGTCTGAGGTAGTTAGTAGCATAGGAATATAACCAATCTTTGCTGATTCCCAGCTTGAACGACAAATATATCATACCTGGTGGCATTCATAGTACTTTGAGAAGAAACCTAGTGTATATGAATATCATACCTAATTATTATTGACTTTCTAAATGGGTTGTCATTTTAACAGTTACTCAGACTGATTCCACATGGAAAGTAGATATATGTGAGTATTACAAGGAGCTATTGTACGTGATTGTACATGCTCAGAGCTCTGTTTAGTAGCTGATAAAACAACTTATGTTTGCAATAAAGATCACTATATATAGTCTATAATCTTTTCATTTTGTTACATGATGCAATGTTGTCTTTCATTAAAAGTTATCTTATTTAATCCTTGATCCATGATTTGTCACTGACACATTACAATTAGTTGTTGAATTGTTCTGGAAGGCATTTTCATTTAAGGCCACTATTAGCACAATTAATTAGGTCTTGAAATAAACAACACCACCACCAGAAATCATCAGTCCTCAAACTACATCAATATTTTTGACTTGTTTCATTCAAGTCTCTGACTTATATTTTTCTGATGTCTTTGAAGCTATGCCAAATCCGAAAAATGTCTCAAAAAGGGATGAAGATCATTTCACAGTTTCTCCCAAAATTTTTTCTTGTTTCCATCGTGTTGCACAGAAAGAAAGAGGTGGAGGGTTCCCCAAACAGAAACGTGATATACTTGGAGCGTGGTGATGTTGTGGTTTTTTAATTATTATTTTATTTCCATGCAGCATAATTAACCCCATATGTTATTGCTATTTCTTTAGTTGAGTGGTACAATCTGCAGGGAAAGCTTTAACTGTTTTCCCTTCATTAAGTAAGATTCATGTCTTAAAGCTGCTCTTCCACAGATTAAATAGGAAGAGCATGAGGCATTTCTCTTATCATAGTTATGTATTTATATAGGCATTTTTATCATATACTTATGTTTCCAGATATATACATACACATTTAAACAGCATTCTTAAACAGAAGAAAAACAAAGCCAATTCAAGATTTTAAAAAGTATTAACATACTTTCGTGACTGGAAAGTCTAGTGACAAAAAAAAAACCCTTGAAATATGAGACTTTCAGCTTTGTGCCAAACCTTTAATAAACTGCTGTCAGTGTCACACAGGTACTTTTCATTCAGACAACTATATTAGTGTCATAAAAATTATTATATGTTACAGCTTTGGACATTCCTAATTTCAAAGCCTGTGCTATGCAAAACATTAATATATTCAACATCATGGGCTAACAGCATTCTTTCTTCAGTTTGGATTAGAAAAACACTACTGACTTGAATTTCCAGATTGTCTCCAGTGACACTCTTTTGTTCACTCTGTACACCACTCTTGAAGAACAGAAGTTGAATGCCTTTTGGACGAAACTAAAGTGGAAGGTGGAGCGCACCTAATGTACTCCAACTTAGGTGACATGGGTATCAGTCAATGGGAATAGAATAAGGTTTGTCAGAAGTTAACTCCTCTAAGCACTTATACTTCTTGGTGCCACAGTTTCCACTCTGCTAACCCACTTTTGCCAGGCTGCACACCCTGCTGGTGTAGGTGTAGCCTCTGTGGACCGAAGTCCCTGATTCCATTTTTGGTCACACAATGAGTATCTCCAGAGAAACATTTCTAGACAAGACCTACTTAAAGGTATGTCCTAGGAATACTGGAGATAACAGTAGTTCTAACTCCTATTTCTTCAGCTCAAATCAGAAAAATTAAATTCCTAAATTACATCATATTTGCATTATCTGGGAGGCATGGATGGCTTGTCAAATCTTTGATAGAGGCTGAAGAGCTGATTGTATATCATGTATATCATGGTTATACCCATGCGTATAAGCATTTGGGAAGTCAACACAATAATGAAACCAACAGGAGACTTTCCTGAAAAACACAACTTTGGAAATCTGAACATCCAGAATGACAGCCTAGAGGCCTTACTAGCATCCTTGGTTGGTTAATTTTACTTGAATTGAAAATCTGTAATAAAAAAAAGTTTCACAGATGACTTTGCTTTGTACAAGAAAGAGCAAGTGAAAGCTAATACAAGTAGGATGTGGACTACAAGCCCCTCATTTCAGACTGGGAAGAGTGCCAGTCAGGTAGGTAGAATTTAGTCAACAACCAGAAAAAAAATTGTAGTAAACAAGCTGTGGGATTTGACAGATGGTGCAAAATAGTTTGCATGGCCTGGAAAGAAGAATTTTTTTCGTTCTTGAATTAATTTTAATGCCTTTATTTCTATGGGGGTAAACAGACATTAACACAAAATATCCAATACTAGGAATACTAAGTTTGAATATAGAATATTCAAATTCATTTTCCTTGTCCAAATCAAACAAAGGAAGGATTTAACTTTTCCCTTCTAATTTTTTTCCTATATTCCATCAAACAAATCTTCAATACTCTGTCAGACTACTGGCTATTTTAATACTCTTGATCTGGTTTTGTTTAGAAATTCTGCCTGGAACCCCAGAATGTAATTTTCCCTAATTCCATTTTTGTTGAAATTATTACATTGTGTCTCAAAACTGTAATCATATCTCAGTGAAGAAACTTTTAATTTAAAATTTATGATGAGCTCAGGTTATATATTTCTCTCAGTACACTTATTTTAATATACTTATCTCTTGCTCCCTTTAATATTTTAGTCCTTCAAAAAAGAGCTAGCAAATATTACAAGCAGTACAGAAGAATGAATAGTAAGAAGCCAGACTTAAAACTCTTTTGAGCTGAAAACAGAAATAGCTAATGGTTTTGAAACGCTCACAAAATAGTATTAAAAAAATCTTCAGAAATGTAACAGAATAACCAAGTGGGGCACCTGTGTTAAGAAGAGTCTTGACAATGGTTATTTTTGATACAAATAACATTAGAAAATGATATGCCATTTGTATGTGCATTTGGTTTTATATGTGTGCGCATTATGATAAACTAGTATTACTTTGGAGACAAAAGCAGTTAAATTAAGGAAATATTAAATTAAACAATGGCCAGTCCTTCCATTTCTTTTTATAGAGAAATAGTGACAAGTAGCGAACAACACAGTTTGAAGGTCACATCTCCGTGGAAAAAAACCTTTGCATTTATTTTTCCCTTCTAATAGTGTTTCTAACGGCCCATGCTGTTGCAAAGTAATATTTATGATGTCAAACTCTGCCTCATACTCCTTCATTCATTATTGCAGCTCAGTGTCATTACTTTCTTTTTTTCCTCCAGCTAACTTGCACTAACCTTGCTTCTGTCTGTAAAAACACAGACTACTTTAGCTTGCAGTTCATGATGAGTGGTTTCAGTGCACCCTTAGAGTTTGGATCATTATCTAGTACATATTTCCCATTCCTCTGCTTTTATTTTTAAGATATTTATGTACATATTTCTCTCACATTTCCTTCCAGTGCACTGGCATCCTCCACTATAGTCCTCCTTCTTGAAGATATCACCATAACTTTTTCTGAAAACAATTTTTTAAAGAAATTTCAGCAAATCTAGGCTGCCAACTCCAGACTCAAAAGAGTGGAACTGCATCAGTGCTGTTTTCTGCTTATTTTTTCAGGCTTCTTATCCTTTCTAACCTCTCAAGGAAGAGATCATAATTTCTTTCCAAAATTGTTATCCATTTTTCTGCTCTCACTTAATAAACATTCTCCCATAAGTACTTACATTGTTTATGTGCTCTTGGTATCTTACTCTTTGACAAATCACAGCTGGGTATCACTTCTTCAGTTCTACTGCCCCATTTCTCTGAAATTCTTCCTTTTCTACCTCAAGATATTGAATAAATTTCTTCTTAAACCTTACCTTCAAAATTTTCTCCTCTGAGATTTTGATGTGCATAAATTGTTACACATAATTTTTTTTTTTTTTTTACTTTCCACTGTGAAGGTAAGCATCTAACACAACTGGCTAAAATTGTGCCATATATTATGACAGTAAATACCGTGCAACTTTCTCACATAGCTATATCTGTGTAGTTTGTGAATGGACACTAGATACCCTTCAATTTATTCAGTATTGTGTGACTCATTCTTTTCTGTAAGAACAAATTTGTACATTTCTTAAAGGTTATCCTTCAAGATACCTGGATCTATTACCCTCAGTTTCATCTATTCAGTTGTCAGTATGAATATTTTTCATCAGGTGTGCACATTTCACTTTAAAAAAACATGTCAGAACTTGTGGAATTTATTTTTGTATCATGAGCTTTGTCTTTTGCTATGGCAAAAGCTTATCCAGTGATGTCAGCAGAAAACCAAACAAATAAAATGAGAAAAAAAATCCATTAATGTTCAATTCACTGTAAGTGATAATTAGTTCTGCCCCCGTTCATTTTCCCTTTGAATTTAATTTCTATGGATGGTTACAGCTAAGAATCTTAACTTAAATTTCACATGCTGGATATTCAACAGGAAGACATAAATTTATCAAATTTAAAATAATGAATAAATACTGACTGGGAACACCTCTCAATCTGGAGTCATTCAAAGGCTAATAGGAGCCTGAAGCCAGCGATGCAGCTAGATGTCAAAAAAGAGCACTTGTAGAATAATGACACCATCTTTTCTGGATAACAACCACTACGTGTACAAATATGTGAAATGTGACACTAATTGAAGATTCTATGAGTTTGTCACCTCCCTTGGGTTATGTTTATCACGGGTAAACCAAATTGCCTTTTATTATATTCAGAGATCTGACCTTGCTCATCACCACTCCTCATCTCAATTTTATTTTATTTTTTTACTAAAGCTTTATGCCTTCCCTTAAGCAAACTGACTCAATATAACTATCTATAAACTTCACTTTTGTGAGTTATAATTTTTTTCCACTAGCTACTCTTTGTTAAAAGAAAAAAAATAAACATTTAAAAAATCTTTGTTCTTTGGTATCGTCAAGCTCCCTGAACTTTATTTCCTCAGTGTTATCCAATTTAAAAGTAGATACTTTACTTCGGAGCTTATGGTGTGCCTACTGAGATAAAAATAATCCCACACTAGCTCTATGAATAAAGATTTAGCTGATTTCTTCTGCTTATCTTTCACGATCTGTAAGATCATAAAAACAATAAATGGCAGGTCTAAGAAGAAAATCACCATAAAAAAATAATCTCCTCACACAGATTTATCCAAATGTTTTTTTTTTTTGCAGGGTGGTGAACTCTATTCAAACCACACACAGATGAGGTATAGAAAGCACCGGAATCTTCAGCTGTGAGCCAAAGCCCTAAAACATTACTAGTGAAGATTCATCACAGTGGTGCTAACAGAGATTCTCTCTGGCTGAATATGTCTCTGGAAGGTGAAAATTTGCAGAATTTTTTTCTACTATTTTGCATCATGTTTCCATTAGGAGTCTTATAACACTAAGGTGTGGGAAACAGGTTTTTCCCTGTTCTGAGCACTCAGCTTCTTGGCCAGAGAGATGTGTTTTCCTTTTTGCATCTCTGAAGGATTTCTCCAGGATCCAGCTGGGTCATGAAAGTTACAAAAAAGTGTTTGCGCTCTGTTCTGTAGTTTGCAGTGTGGAAGACTCCTCAAAAATTCAACTAGTGACTCCTATTTAATGATGTGGTTGTAGCATTTAAAATCTCTCATTCATCTGAAATAAAATATTTCTATATAACCCCCAGTGCATTTGTCTCCTTGTAAGAAATGTGTTCTATTTCAGTTGCATATATAGCTATATAACATTATAATGGCGCATCTTAGAAGATTTTTTAATTACAGTTCTGAACAGTTTTTTCTCCAAAGTCTCATCTTTCAGATGCATAGGAGAAAAGCATATCCAACTACCATGAGGGATAGGGAGGGATATCCCTTCTCCACCTAGTCCCAATCTAGCACATCAAATGTCTTTTCAGCAAGATTCTGGTATCTAACACATTATTTTTCTAGTGATCTATAATTTTACCCCCTACTTTTTGAAAGTTTCTTGAGTACTGCAGATAAGGAGTGCAGTACTTGAGTTTTTAACCGTATTTTCCAATATATCAATGCCCATATATATCTTTTTAATAAATTAATTTCCATGTTATTGTTTTTTAATTTTTCTTCATCCAGACCTTTATATTTTTTTCATACTGTTCTCTCTTCTGCATAGGAATACTTAGTACTTTCATGTTACATTTTCTGAACGTTAAAGGGAACCTTCTTGCAGGGAAGCTTAAGTATAATTACCTCAATTTTCTATATAAGGAATACATTGGTTAAGAAGAGGAAAAATAAAGCTGCTCAGTGAATAAGCATACATACTGTGAGGTGGATGTGGGCTGTGGTGTGCTCCACAACTGTGGTGCTTTTATTGTCCACCCTTGGGGACCTACTAGAGTGAACAGAAGCCTTTCTCTTCTTTTCTTAGGATTATTTCAAAGGAAAGCGTCAGTGATTACTGTGTTCTCACTAGGTCTGACATGGCCCAATACGCAGCATGGGTAGGTTATACACATGATTTTGAGATCAAAACAGAAGGTCAGGATGAGGAGTGCGCTGCCCTGCACAAAGGAATTTTGGAAGCAGGAAGAGAACAGAATTCTCTGATGCTTACTCGAATCACAGTGTCTCACATCCAGTTCACAGAATCACAGAAGGATATGGGGTTGGAAGGGACCTCTGGAGATCATCTAGTCCAATCCCCTGCCAAAGCAGGTCCACCCAGAGCAGGTTGCACAGGAACGTGTCCAGGCGGGTTTTGAATGTCTCCAGAGAAGGAGACTCCACCACCTCTCTGGGAAGCCTAGTCCTGGGCTCTGGCACCCTCAAAGTAAAGAAGTTCCTCCTCATGTTTAGGTGGAACTTCTTATATTCAAGTGTTCCTCTCACCAGCTTTCCTCACTCAAAGCTGTTCCTCTATTTGGCAATTCTAGATCAGTTTTCTACTGGTATATTGTTATTTTGTTTGCTAGCTGTTTGAACAGCCTCCTTTAAGAGGCTATGTATTGCTTTCAAGGCATAATTCAGCTTTGCATGCTATCCTGTAATGAGTCATCCAGCTTTCTAATATAAAACTAATTCTGGCTTGGAACAGATCTCTACGGAATGAGTGGAAATTGGGAGCATGTAACTAAACAAAAGTAACATCTTAAAGTTAGCATTAATGCTGCCTGAAAACTGCTGCTTCACAATTAGTAAGACAAATATATTATTATTCTGTGTGTCCTGCTACAGAGCTGTATTACACCAAGAAGACATAAGAGATTTTTTAAAATTTTAATTGTTTTTAGGTATTTACTCTGTAGAATTGATCTGTTCTGTCTGTGGTCTTTATTTTCTAATGTTGCTTTGGGTTAATCTTGGTAGGCAGCGAAGCACCACACCGATGCTTGCTCACTCCCCCTCAGAGGGATGCGGGAGAGAATATGAAGCAACTAGTACAACCATTCAATAACAAAAAGTTTCACTATTGAAGGCAGACATTTCCCTTTTCCCCTCTTTCCCTTTATTCCTGAGATATTAGTGATTCTCATACTTGGTTAAATAAAAAAAAATGTTTTAATTAATGAACACTTACCTACTTTCATCAGATCACTTTCCAGAAAACCGACCATATGAGCAATATATAATTCCTTTTGCAGGCCAGCTGAAGACATTAATGCCTTGTTTATGTACATTCTAAGAGAAATCAATAATTAAAGTTTCCTCTTTTTTTTTTTTTTTAATTTGAATTTTCAGAAAAATTCAAGTTTTCAGAAGCTAGTTCTAGCAGTCAGGTAAAAACTTTTAGTATCTGATGTATCAAGGAGAGGAACATCTGTTATTATAACTGAAACCAACTGGAGTTATAGATGATCAGCAAATTAGAAAGGTTAATGTATCTAAAATTAATGAATTATTTTGTAACCATATGTAGAAGATAATATCCTATTCTTATAGAATTTTTTTTTACAAGTTCTTTTCCTCCCTTCCTCAGCTCCTCACCATATATCACAAAGTTTAAGGGATCCTAAGTCCTTAATGGACTGGTTTTGTTATATTCAACATAACACACATCTGTGAGGGAGCAAGGATTTCTGCTAAGTCTGGGGCTGCTGCCCTCTAGACTACCTTTCCACTTAAGACTTGACAGAAAAGGCAAGAGGCTGGATTTACTGCAACTTTATTCAGAGCAGATGGAACAGATGAAACTATAAACAGCAAAGTAGCTGAGCATAGAAGTTAGCTAAAACACTAAGTGAAGCTGTTAGAGCTGACACAAGGACTAAAGATACACTTCAGAAAACAGCATTGCTGAATTAAGTACTGCCAGAAACCAGAAGCTGACTTCAGAGGATAATGAAAGCCAAAAAAGTTTTAAAAAGAAAAGATATTAAGAAATAATCAGTGCTAACTTAATTCAAAAAGGCGTCAGATTAGTTGGTGCAATTAGCCTTAGAAACTGCCAGTGTAGTGTGTTCTTGACCTCCATCATAAAAGAAAATGTAAATTTTGCATTTGGTGAGTAAACTACCTTTGAACATGAGACAACTATTGCCTTTTGGGGCCCATAAGCCTGCCTTTGATTTTATCTGCATAAAACTGTCAATCATAAAAGGCCTGATTTTGGGGGGGGGAGGGGAGTATTTTTGGAAATGTTTTCAATAATTATGTCACTAAGACACATTTTATTTTAGGAAGTGTGGGTACTGATTAGCTGCTGGGATAGTGACAACTGGCTACAGTTTCTGCCTTAAATGGGCTATAAGACAACACGTAGTTCAGGTACGGTTCATTTTGTTCCTGGAATGCGAACTAGAATGGTGCAAGGTTGGCTACTTCCTTACACGTCTCTCCCTCATTCTCTCTCCCATTCTGATGGACAGGTCGATTTCTTACCTGAACCAAGACTGGAGCAGGTGAAAGCCTGTCATTAACCTATGGATGCTTGGATACCTTTAACAGCAGTAAGGCAGTGATGTCCAGTTTAGTTCAACTATTTCTCATTTCAAGCATGGCATGAAGAAAACTGCCTGGATGCAGTCCTGAGTAACATGCTCTGACATGCTCTGAGCAATCCTGCTTCGGCAGGGGAGTTGGACTATATGATCTTTATGGTCCCTTCCAACTCTAAAAATTCAGTGAAATTCAGTGAAAACCTGTGCCATCTCAATTGTTTTTGTATGTAGTTATTTTTAGTGGGCAGTTTTTTATTATTTTTAAAGTGGTGGAAACTGCATTTCTCACAATTAATATTTTTTTGTAATTTGTCTACAGTGGAGTGACATCATAATTTTTACAAGTGATCATACAATTTTGATTTAAATGAAAAAAAAAAGAAAAAAGAAGCAGCTAAATAAAGTTACATTTTATGAGAACAAAGAGGGCACTCCAAATTTTAATAGCTCTCTTTGAAACACTGTAAATATATTTACACCAAGATGAGATCATTAAGAAATAAAGTTGATAGGCTTTGGAATAGGTATACAGAAGAGGAAGAAGTTAATCAGACGTATCCCTGCAGGTTCTGTTATGACCAAATGAGTGTGATGGCCTGACAGTAATTAACATCATAATGTGGAGAAATGGTGCCATCCATGTTCTCGTTTAGGGAATATAAAAATGGATTGTTGATTGTAAAGCTGAGAGGCAGATCAGGGTATGGAGGGAATGGCAGTCCTGGCAGAGAAATTTTAAATCCCAAAGATCTCAAAAATAAAAGCCAGCTGAATAGCAACTGCAGATTGTTTAGTCACAGGAACATATGGCATCATGCAAAATACTGAAACTGAATGATTAAACAGACAGACTGAACATTTATATGCAAGGTACAGAGCTTGTAGTCTATTTAAAGTCAAAGATGAGTACTAATTCTAAAAGCTAATGAAATCAGAAGATCATTTCTGGAAGCAATAGACACAATTTTATGATGCCGAGTACCTTGATTACCTTAATTAGCGGTATAACATGGATTCACCAGAATTTACATGCAAGAGTCATTCAAGGCTAGCAAAATGTGCCAAGGTATATATGTGCATGTGTATGTGAATGTGTGTGCTTTAAGTTATGCCCAAGGGTACACTTATACATGTAAGAAAATAAAAAAGATTTCATTTTTTCATTTCGTTTGTCCCTGAAGACTGGTGTCTGCAAAAACAAAAAGTTACCAATTCCAGCGCAGCTACTATGTACTCTAAATAGAAATTGGGATTTAATTAACCCTCATATTTGTGTTATCTGAAAAAACAATATGAGGACCAACATTCTCTACAATAAATAACTCATTGAAATACACTGCATGGGACAAGAGATACTCTTCTGTTTACTACAGACCTCTCAATAAGCTATAAATGTTTTTTTTTACTTACTGGGCAGTAAAGTGAGCAATTCAGTCCAACTTTAACATAGTCATAATCTGGGTTTTATTTCCCAGATTATGGGATTACTTTTCTTTCCTTTAGTTCCTCTAACTTTTGTCTCTCAGTAAGCATGTGAAGTCAGGAAAAATAACGAGTCTGTCTGCTGCAGTAAATGTGAAATACGTAAGGACAATTATTATTAATAAAAATATAACTAATTTATTTGCTTTTAGATGAAGCTATGTCTCCTCTAAAGCCAGAGAATTGATTTTATTCTTGTGTTTTTAGTTGGATTGTTATGTTTTCTTAGGAATTTTGTAAGAGTATTCTTATTTGTGCTGCTACTTAGATATTTACAAGAATTTATATATGTACAGATTTAGCCATAGGCTGTTTGTTGCAGTGACTGTTTGTATATGTACCATATGTTCTTTATGACACATGGTCCTATAATATTATAAGGTTTTGTTCATGTTTCTGTTCGATTTGATATTCTTAATCTAGTTTGATTACACTTACAGTTTGTATAATTATGACTACAACAGAAAGTTTTTTACATCAGCACAAGCAAGATAACTTCTTAAAAGGCTGCTGGATAAGTGCTGACAATAAAATCAAATGGATTTTAAGATCTAATTGCTATAGTCAACATTTTGATACCTCATATTTACTTTTAAGCATTAACTCTAGTATGATCTCCTACTGAGTTATTTATCCAACTGCAAGTTTCTATCTAACTGTGCTTTTCAATATTCATTGCCTAAATTCTCATAAGTTTTTCAATTAAAGCATATACAGAAGAAAATTTATGGTGCACAAGGTGGCAGGTGCACATTACTCTCTAGTTAATTTATTATTTTTACCACTTCCTGTCAACGGACCTATTTGTTTTTTTCAAACAGTTACCTTAGATCCGGATGTTCCAGTCAAACATTTTGCATAAACCTATGAGAAAATCTATCAATGATCATATAGTTTACAAAAAAGAGTTGAAGACACTAAGAAAAAAACCCGCCAAAATGACCATTAATGAACGGGACAGCTTTTATCTACATCTGTAAATGTGCTGAAAATAACAGCAGGTATATATTAAAATGTCCTAATTGCATTTCTTTATTCCAGTGGCACCTCATTTTTCCTTAAGGGTAGGCAAGGTACTGTACCTCTAACAGTAGTACGAAATGGATCTAATAGACATCACACTTAAAGGGGTGTTTCTTTCCCCACCTGCTGGAAAATTGTTTAAACCCAACACTTTCCAGCTGGGCAGATAAGAAGGAACTTAGGAATTGGCTGGTTTAGTGCAGCTGACCTATTTTCTGTCTTCTTCCATTGATCTTTTGGTTTCCTAACTCTCTGCTGTGTTTAGTTGAGCTGAAAAGTGAGGCTTGTGCAAGCATTCCGTAAGCAGCTAAGTAGCGGACGGGTTAAACTCCTTTTATTCTGATAAAATCAACAATTTTCTTGAGTACTGCTCTGAGTGGAATGCATACAAATATACGTTAATGAACCCATAGTGTAACCTTCCAGTAGATCACAAAGATCAGTTTATAAGGATTCAGTGGCTACGTTGGAAAACACAGGTAGCTATAATATGACATTAAGAAGCTGAAACCGTCTCTTTCAGAATGAAATTAATTTAGACAAGGTCTGAATAACTAGGAACAAAATTTTGGCCTACAGTGGTAGTTGTTTTTCAAGAAAGCTAATCTTATGAGACCTTGATTTGTCAGAATCACAATGTGCTGTCCAGAATGAGAGATCTCACTTGCCTTCTGCAATTTTGGGTCAAAGTGTTAGAACAAAAGGTCTAATAGTTTCCATACTATTGAATCTTTTGCCTAGTCTGAACCCTTCCAATTCAGCTTCAAATACCACATCAAACCATAGTATAAGCAATCTGAACTTCTACTCAAATGCTTCCGTCATTGTATATCGTGATCAATATTCTCTGTGAAGAGAAAAAACATCTTTGAATGTTTAGAAGAATTGCTTACAGCATGCACGTTAGTACCACTTTCACTGCCAACATTTACTGATGTCAACACTAGAAATGCAATTCATATGGCTAATAACTGCAAATCCATTTACCGTTCCTATACTACTCCCAAAACACCTTTTCTTTTCTGTCAGCAGCCAAGCTATTATATAATACATGAATGACAATAGAGAAATGAATATTCTTTGTTCAAAATATATGATTCAATCTTCTAAGTACCTACGTAGTGCCATGCGAAATTCAGCAGGGAATTTTTGCTTCAAGTGATGAATTATATCACACTCTAAATGATATTTTTTTTGCCATTTAGCTCCTTGAATGCACAGCAATCTACCCAGAACACTGGAAAATTTATGCCTATTTTCCATCCCAATTTGCTGGCTAGGGAAGTTAATAAGAAAAAATTGTCATTGAATCCAGTGGTACCTGGACGGAGCCCGTGACGTCAAGGACGGAAACACTAATAGCAAGAACTGGAAATTTATAAGTAAATAATTCTTCTCCATGTTCTTATTTGTTTATTCAGCTGTCAGCCCTTTTAGACAATTTTATGTCAGCTAACAGTTAAATTTAGCACCCATCAGGTTGTCCCAATATTTAGTAGAGACAGTTAGGCACCTCCAAGGGGCATGTCACTGATGATGGGTTGAGTTACTGTTTAGAGATGCCATTGATCTCTGTTTAGTGTTGAAGTTCTTTTAGACATGGATATAAAAAGGGAAGACATGGGCTTGAGACCCAAAGAAGTTTGGAAGGAGATTAAAATTATTCAAGTTATAAATAATCAAAGTTATTAATACTTTGCATCACTTTCAGTAAGAGCAAAGTATATGCAGGAGCAGAGATAGGATGGCTAACGGCAATGACAGAATAGAAATGGAAATTACCGCATTTGAGGAGGAAACAGAACTCAAAGTTTAATGTGCTCAGATCAAGACAGTTAATGATTGTCAGTGCAGAGTAATGAAGAAACTGGCACACTTTTAAATTTTGAAAAGAGTAGCTGATTTATCAAATTGGGACTATAACTATGTCTGTAAATTAGTAAATATTGTACTATAATTAGTAGAAAGAATAACATAACACAGAGAAGTAGGAGACTGTCTCTTGATTTCAATAGACTAGAAATCTTTGGAATAAATTATGACGAAATTAGTTATAGAAATATAAATTAATGGAAAATCAGCAACATGACATTTTTTAAAAGAGATAGATAATACCAAGATAACTTGGTATGGTTTTTTGATAAAATAACTGATTCCCTAGATATGAGAGAAGTGGAAGATCTAAGTTATCTTTCAGTAAAGTACTGAAACATACTTGAAGTGGTTAACTATGGGAAAATATTAAACTTCAGAAGATAGAATTAGTTAAATAATTTTGATGTGGATAAAAAGCTAAATAAAAGGAAGAGGTCTTAAATCTATTATAATTGACATATTATTATATTGTATGACTGCTAAATTCTTTGATTACAAACATAAACACATGGCTGATCTGAAGTTCTTCAGTAGAGACTGTTTCAGCATAATATTAGGAGGGACTGCAGTGCAGAACTACTAATGTATTGACTTCTGAAAGTCTGATGGTTAATTAGAAAGGACTATCAAAAAACCTCACACAAAATGCACTAGAAAGTATATTCCAAAAGATAAGCATTTTAATTCTGTCAGATCATTCATGTTTATAGGCATATCCCTTTTGGTCAAATGACCTCTTGGTGTAGACTTAGTCCCATAATCATTAGGCCCTACTCATAACCGTGGTAAACTGGCGTAACTGGTCTGAAATCAGTGAAGATGCACAGATTTATGGTAGCTGAAGTCTGTCCAACAATGATTCTGTTCCCTCATGATAGATACAGTTCATATGCACAGTAGCCTTTAAATATTAACAAGCTCCTGTCTTCTCAGAGAAGAGCCAGTTAGAAATACTTTAAAATGACAACAAAGTCTCGTTCTATAATGTGTTGCACAACTGATTTCATAACTGACAATTGGATTTTTTGATTGAAATCAAAGTTTTTCCTAAACATCCATGAGAATTAGTTTATTTTTTTTTTTCACAGCAAATGAACGGGCTTTATAGAACTAACTCACTCTTTACCATGTAGGAACACAACAGGGATCAGCTTTCCTTCACTTCCCTATCAATACATTACTTTTAGGGACGAAGCATTTATTGCACCTGAACACGTGTGCATGTACGTATGCACATAGATACATGTAATATACACATAATATTTAGAATTAGGGAATCAGATATCACTGTAACGGGCATGTTTAAAAAACTGATAAATCTTGCCTGTAACTGTAAAACAAAGCTTTTCTAGACTGGTACTAATTAACAACGTTTCATACAAATGGTTAGTTGTCATTATTGAACATTAGCATTACATACTCAAATCCACCACTACTTAGCAATCATACCCAATATTAGCTGTAAGTACCAACACCACAGAGCTGACCTGTGTCACTAGCAGCGATGCTAACAGTTCTTCATGTCTTCGGTCACCACAGTGCAGGTGATCAGGCCCAAGATCAACAAGAAGACCTAGAGCTTCAACAAGAAGACCTAGAGCTGGAGTAAACTTCTCTTTACTCTTACCCATCTCCATCCTTTTATAAAGAGGTTGTGTTTCAAGGCATTTCCCAGCCGTTGGCATCCATACTGAGCTACACACTGCCTGAACCTGGAGAAAAATTATTGTCCAGGCTGCAGCAGATGCCTCACTGTTCCTTGGCTGCTGCTCCCTTTCCTAAAGCAAAAGCAGTCTTTTTGCAGGTGTGTTTCTTCTACAGTGAGAAGTTGCCCACCAGTGCATTGCTAATGGTTCTGTGACTCCTTTCCTTGACCATTGCCTATATTTTCAAGGTCTTTGCTGTTATTCCACACTTGAACTGCAACAAGAGACACATGGTGCCGTGCTCAGTCCACCCAGCAAGTTGATAATAAACCTAACAGGTTGGACTGGGTCCCTGCAGAGTTGACAGGAGGGACAGTTAGCATAAGCCCTGTGGCCTTATCTGGGCTGTTGGGTACACAAATGCTTCTACAGGTGTGCTCTTTTACTGTGCTGCTGCTGCTATGAGTGTAACATACAGGTTGATGCTATTTCTGACTTCGATGCTTGACTTGTCTCTCAGAAGAGCAAAAAAAAAATTCTAATAAAAGTGTGTTGCAATGTTGGTTTTAAAATATCAGGAAGCTGAAAGCATATATTTGGTTTTTTACCACAACCTTTTTAAGGTCTTAATGTAAGTATTTTGTAACTTGCAAAATAGCTGTGAAGATTCCTTAGTGCAGTGGGGATGGAAATTGTTTATCTAGTTATGAACTAAATATAGTAAAATTGTTTCCTGGAACAGTGACTCTGACTCTGACTCTGCCTTTACGCACAATATTTGCTTCTACATTTTCATTATCGTGGGCCCTGTTTTATGAATACCGCTTTGTGGCATGTATGTCTATATGAAGGAATGTGTCCCTGATCTCTTGAAAGAATGCTTCTGTAAAATGTATATTTCTTAATTCTCACCTTTGAATAAATAAAAGCTGACAAATAACTAGATTGTCTTCTCTCTACCCACAAAGGAATTGACTAGGGATTAAGTCTTTTGTCTTTTTTTCATTTTATTCATAGCTTCTAGTTAAGTAGCTATTTCACTCAACCCTGATAGACTTCAGACACTTTACTCACTGTTGATTTAGCCATACAAATATTTAATAGTATCTAAAGGTTGTGAGGTCCCAGTTGTTTTAAGTCTCTTACTGAAATGTGACTGTAATGTTGTGGAGAAACATCTGTTTTTCATTAGTTAATACATTTTATGCATAAATAACAGATTTTCATTCAAATTGATTGTTTCACTTAGATTGTTAAACTGTTGTGGCTTGCTTTTGTACACCGTTATTCAAAGCAGAGAATACAGAGAATACACTTTTTAGAAAAGTTTTAAAATGGGAAGTAGTTAAATGTTATGGAAGCATGGTCACTGCCTTATGTAAAAGGAAGGCCAGAGCCTGATGACCATTTTTGAAAGTCACTGTATTTTATTTATGAATATTCATACAAATCAGTCTAAGGTGAAAGTTTTCATTGCCACAAGGTACACCAGGTAAAGGAAAGACAGTGATTTCTTGTAGGATTTTTTTTTTTTATTTTATTATAGGTGCATTGGAAAAATAGTATTATGAATTGAACTTGTATTTGATAGGTTTAAGTAAAAAGAAAGATTGCCTCACTAAAAGCTCATATAAACACTGAATATTTTTTTTTAAATACATGCCTGAGTAAAAAAGGTGACACACATCAAAATACAAGTACATTAATGGATGATATTCTTTATAAGTAACTAGTGAAAATTAAAAAATATATTAAATTCATCATTTAGATTTGCTCAGAACCTGTTCCATAAAGGAAAAGTAGGGAGGTATTCTATTGCCCCATCTCCTATAGACATATATTTAGGGACTAAGGAAAAAGAAAACAGAGACATGAGCAGATGATAGTGTCAAAAGTAACAATAGTGGTACTGATATTTATTGAGAGTTGTGTCTTAAAGTACAGATACAGAGAAATCCATGACCAAAAATTGCCTAAGAACAAAAGGCAATGAGCTGGTGATGATGGACTGAAACTACTGAACCTTTTTTCATCTCCATATATTTCCTTTCTTTTTTTTACCCTTTTGTGAAAATTATAGATTTAGAAGTCTTTTATGTTATTTAGGTTAAAATATTTTTATGTTTGTCTGAACCCTGGGACTTAGTCCTTGAATGGGGACTCTAGATGTTCCAGAAAGAAAAAAGAAAAAAAATAATTCACTATTAATATTATTTCAGAGATTAAAGTCAGGTGGTCAGGTGAATATTTCATTTACAGAATGTGCTGTTATTATTTTTGTCCTGTTCATTTATCTGTAGGATCAAGATAACAGAACAATGTCTGTGGCTGGTAGTTCCACAGCACAAGCTGAAGCATGACAGAAGACTACATAACACCAAAAATATCTCAGGTCAAAAGGTGTAAACGGATAGTCTAAAATGACCTGCTCAAAGCAGCTATGATGGGGACAAGAATGAGAGACAGCAGTTTTTAAAAGATACATCATTTATTTTACCCCTTTTCCTCCACACTTGGTGTTCAAAGTATCTGTTTCTTTTTCTTTTTTCTTTTATTTTTTTCCTTTTGTAGAATCAATCGTCTTCTCAAATAGGCAAGCCCAAGTCTGTGTCTACAAAAGTCCAAAATTGGTCACAATATTTTGATCTGTTTTTACCTTCATCACTTATCTTTTCTGACTGTACTGCCAGCAGCCTTCTAATGCCTTTAATAGTGTTGTCTCTTTGGCAGTGAAACTGGAAGTTTAATTTTTGTATATTGAGACTTCTGTTCCCAGACAGGAAAATGTGTAGTTCTCCTTCCTCATGCTAACAGCAAGTGGAGTTAGGTTTCTCAAATAATGTAAACTTTTGATTTCTTTTTTTGTTGCCATTGATGACTTTTTGTGTTGAACCTTTTCATTAGATCCAGAAGGTCTAAATCGCTCTGTAATGGTGTGTCCTGTTCTGCTCCGAAGAGGCAGACATCTGTGACGCTAGAGAAACTTGTTTTTCTGACTGGCCTTGAGGATAGCTTTGGATACAGTTTCATGAGCTGATGCAAGCATTTTGTTTGTTAACTTCTATTCTTAGAGGAGTTAATCATCCTCTCTAACTGTGGAAGAATCTTTATTGTAATCTTGATTTTAGGGACCAAGGCAGTTTTAGTTGTATTTTGTGACCTGACATTGTTTTTATAAATGAGCATTAAGTAGGGGCAAGGGATTAAATGAGATGGGATGGAGAATGGTAGGAAGGAAGGAGAGTTGAGATGAAGAGGAACTACTCTCAAGATCTATGCAGCTTCCCTGAAAAGCGGATCTCTTGTTGTAAGTGGCACTTGGGCCCTTCCTGGTTGAGATGATTACTGTTTTCCTGGGGTGCTTATCTCTAGCAGACACTGCGACCTCTATGTGCCAACACTGATAGCACCTGCTGAAGAAGAAATGTAAACCTGATCATGATCACCTTTACTTTAAATAGGACATGACTGTGTCCAAGACAGTGCCTCTTCTGGTATACTGTGAAGCACTGCTAGACATAATGTGGGCACAAGCTCACACCTGGCTCTAGAATACAGCTCTTGGTAAAGAGCTTTAATTATTATTTAGCCTTAAGTTAGCAGTTAACAAATTTACCTGGCTGGCTTTTGTTTATTGTCATAACAAATGGGATATAATAATGAGGTGACTTCAAAGTAAGTGACACAGCTCAATATCAGAGAGTCATTTAACCACTACATGTCTAACTTTGCTTTTTTTGTTGTTTGTTTTTCTTTCTCATATATGAAAAGCAAGAAAAGGAATGTCTTTTACAATCTATTGCTCTTCTAGCAAAGCAGTAGGTTAGTCAGCTCTACATTTCCTTCCTTTTGTTCATTTTTCTCCACTTGGTACATTTCTGCCCATCAAGAGCTCTTGCAACAATTTTTTAAAATTCTTTTTTTCTCAAAAATCTAAAGTGTTTATCTTGTGTTGAAACACCTAGATACCTGCATGTCATTAAGGACTAATATATCTAAGTAACTTTTGAAAGTGGGGCTTAGGTACTTCTGAAAATGTCAAACAAATGTGCAAGACCAAGTTTTCTTGGCAAATAAGACAAATTTGAAAGGTTTGATTTTTAAAAAGGTAAAGATTCATCTATTCAAGGATCTTGTCTATGATGACTCAGGAAGAGTTATGACTGGGGCAGGCCTTTGAAGATGCTTTTCTAGCATATTCTCCAAGGTACCAGCAATCTGCATCTCAAGAAACAACAGACCAACAGATGACACTCTTAACTGAACTTGAGCAAAGTTCCCTTATTTTTTGGGCTGATTCTAGTTCATTAGAACAATTCATCCTTCTCAGAATCTGAGCTTTTGGGGAACAACACAAGGTGGCATTTAATAGCAAGAAAGTGCTTGAAAATGGAAGAGATTGGACAATTCCACGTAAGGAGAAGGGACTATGTCAGTGATTTATAAGAGATTATAAATGCTTTATCACCCCATTGTTTTACAACAGGGTAGTAACCCAGTTACATTTGTCTTCTTAAGAATGGTCAAACAATTGTTTATTTAATTTAGACTTAACATAGATGATTCAGTTGCATTTTCAGGATAAAATTTCTTAAGTATCTATTCTAAATACTAAGAAAATGATACTAAAGAAATGAAACATGAATACGTTTCTGAAAAATTATTTGTGTTCTGTAAGAACTATACTATATATAAAGCAACACAACTGTTACATTAAGCTGTATTATTAAAATTTTAGCTCAGTTGTATTCAGTAATTTTATGTAATAATCATTTAGAAAAATACAGTATTTTTATCTAGAAATATTATCCTTTTCCCTTTTATATCTATTTTATATAAATACACCTGTGTTGTATTAAAAATATTACATTAGTTACAGGCTATTTATGGGGAAGTAAAGCATAGGATAAGCTGTCCGATATAAGTTGGCTACAGTTCCAAAGACAGACCGAACAGAAACAACTTTAAACATGAAGCACCAACAGTACCTAGCGACAAAACTGTCCTAAAGATGACTATCAAAACTGCAGCCTCTTATCCTGATTTGCTGAAACTAATTTTTAGTTAAACCCTGGCACCCGTTTGTGGCTTCAACCATGTCCACAAATATACGTATTGGATGGTTCAGTGTAGTTCATGTACGGATTTGTAATGACTGGTTGACCTGGAATGTTTCATTACAATAAACAATACTATAACTGTACAGGTAAAAGCTTTTATATTCAGTGTAAGTAGTCAGCATTCTGAAATGTAAAATCTTCACCTGAAGTAAATACTGCAATGTCTGATGAATGGACTGCTGGCTTGGCAGCCTGATTCACAGCACCTTAGCTAAACAGATGGACTGACTGGACTCCGTGTCCAATCAGTAGAGAAAGCAGGTGCCTCTGAAGAACAATTTAAGGCAGTCTCAGTGGCAGAAACATCCATAGAGTGATATAATACTTTCACAGACTGCACAGGGACCTGTCTAGATCCAGCCAACAGGAAACACAAGGTATTGAGTATATTAGAATTAGCATATGGGAACGTGGGGTAAATATTCCTCCTTCCACTCAGAATTTACTGGTGACCTTGCTTTGCAGAACAGATGCCTAGCAGTTTGCAATAATTTTCTATGGGCCATTACATCAGCATAGAAAATCCAGAGCCTTGACTATATATCTTTTACTCCCACAACGGGTAATGGTGGAGGAGAGTTAGAGCTAGAACTTCATTAACACATAGAGCCAACACAAGGACAAAATGTCACAACTTGTACTCCAGTGGCAGAACTGTATGACTTCTTGTAGGAAGGAGACCAGGTAACATACTTGTAGGAACCTGAGGAAAACTTCTGGTTGACAGGATTAAATGGGAAGAACTAGAATTTGGCTTGAAAATGTCTTCAGTTTGATTCTGTGTGGTCATCTGGAGTAACTGCAACAACAGTGTCACTTTTGCATGACTTCTGAAAATTAGCCTGACTAAACATGATAATACCTCTCCAGATTGTGCTGAAGCCTTTCTTCATTCAGTGGTGTTTCAGAGGACAGACACCACATACTGAGTTACAAAATCCTTCATCGAATGATCAATGATTTCCTTGGCTCCTTCTATATAGAAAGAAAGCAACACAGAAGAAAAGAAAGAAAGAAGTCACTGGTTTTTGACTGTCTCTTTGACTCCTGTAGCAGAGGGGTAGGGAGCTAGAACAGAACCATTATGTTGTTTTGTCTTGGCTAGCAATTCCTCTACAGAGGGGGCAGATCTGGTGAGCTGTAAAAGCTGCAAAATCAGGATGCGAACAGTGTCTGACACTGGCAGTGCAGTGAGAAGACACTAAAAAAGTGTTTTTTCTATGATGTATCCAGATTCTTAACAATGAAGTAATATTCATTGGTCATTCACAGTGTCACTATTTTTTGCAGAGATAATGCTCAGCTTTCTGAAAGTGCACCTTTGAAGCTATTTTAGAGCTGCTGATTCTACCTATTTATTTATCTTCTTTTAGGCATTTCTTAGCAATTTACTCTGTAGCATCTGCCACATAGAAGGGCATCATGATTTATCTGCAGCTCTGAATATATTACTTGTTAACCTTTACAAACACCTAGTGTGACTCATTCCATCTTATCACAGCAGACGTCAGTGGGAGTAAGCATCACTCAACAGGACAACCAGTTTGTACAAGATACAGGCACATGTACCGAATGTACCCAGATAAAAGAGTCAGTTAATTTTTAAAGTGTTAAAAAGCAACATGAATATAACAACACAGCTTGTGACGGGATTTGAGGCATGTGCGTTGGTAGTCATACTGAGGGGATCAAGAACATAACAATAGCCTAAATAACGAATTTCACCTCACAAAAGAGCCCTTGGAAAGGTTTCCCAAGAGTTTTCTTTCTGAAATGGCTGGAAGTGTAAGAATTGTCAAAAACCAGCAGTTAAAAACCATGATCAGACACGGTCATCATGTCAGTCTGACTGGTCTGTAGTTCCCTGGGTCTTCCTTTTTTCCTTTTATAAAAATGGGGGTTATGTTTCCTGTTCTCCATTCAGTGGGAACTTCACCAGACTGCCACAGCTTCTCAAATATGAAGGGTTGTGACTTAGCAACTTCATTGTCAAATTCCCTCAGGACCTGTGGATGCATCTCCTTAGGTTCTATGGTTTGTGCCTTAGGTTCCTTAGATGGTCTCAAACCCATTCTTCTCCTACAGTGCGAGATTATTAATTCTCCCAGTCCCTGCCTTTGCCTTCTGCAACTTGGGCAGTGTGGCTAGAGCACTTGCTGGTGAAGACTGAGGCAAAAATTTTCAGGTCTTTGAGTACCTCAGCTTTCTCCATATCCTGGGTAACCAGGTCTCCCGTTCCCTTCTGGAGAGTACCCACATTTTCTCTAGTCTTCCTTTTATCGCTGACATACCTGTAGGAGCATTTCTTGTTGCCCTTGATGTCTGTGGACAGATTTAATTCTACCTGGGCTTTAGCTTTCCCAATCTGATCCCTGGCTGCTTGGACAATGTCTCTGTATACCTCCCAGGCTACCTGTCCTTGCTTCTACCCTCTGTAGGCTTCCTTTTTGTGTTTGAGTTTGTCCAGGAGCTCCTTGTTGATCCATGCAGGCCTCCTGACGTTTCTGCCTGAGTTCCTCTTTGTTGGGATACATCGGTCTTGAACTTGGAGGAGGTGATCCTGGAATATTAACCAGCTTTCTTGGGCCCTTCTTCCCTCCAGGGTTTTATCCAATGGTACTCTACCAAGCAGATCCCTGACAAGGCCAAAGTCTGCTCTTTTCAGGACTAGCAAATCACCATGAGATATTAGGAGAAGCTTAAGCATCTATTTAGGTGTCTGAATTAGGGGCCCCTTTTTCTTATAAAGGCAATGGCACCTAAGAAAGGCAATAAAGTACTATGAGTTTAGATTTCTAAATGAATTTACGATGCCTTCAAGACTCTATAAACAGATTATGGGTATCTAAAATAACAGTCGAAGTTCAATGTCCCAAACAAGGCTGTGTGAATGTTTTCTTGTATTATTAAAGCAAGACTATATTTGACTATGCACATTTGTTAAGCTTTTTTTTTTTAAAGTATCATTGCTGATCCTGAGGATTTTTCATGTACAACAAATGTTATGTTATCTCAATGTTATATCTTAGTTTCATTTTAACCAGTTTATTTGTGTAAAGAAAAATCTACCTCCCTCTGAACAAGGGTAGTTCTGAGCATGACATATAAATCACTTACAATATTGCACCAAAGAAATGGAGCCTTTAAGACTAGAAGAGACCTTTGCAATCCATAGCTAACATGCTTTTTCTGCATTGAAAATTTTAGATAATGAAGTTGTCATAGATTGGATTACCTTGGTAATGATGTATCTGATTCTGACATATAATGTCAGGTTGCAGCATTTACTTAAAGTTACTTTGTGCTTTGTATTCTGACATGGTATGACTCACATAGCTTGACTTGATATGTCTTAAACTGACACTTTGCCATAGATATGCAAATGGTCCCATTTTCTGAAAAGAGCAATTAAAATACTCTTGATAAACCAAGAGTTCTACAGAAAAATACTGATATTTTTCCACTTAGTCAGGATATAAATAGTATTATACAGAATTTGCTAGCACACTTTAGCATTTCTTTAAATGTACAGAGATACCTGTGCAGCAACAATGAAGTGATACTGTTCTGAAAACAATATTCTGTATAAAACTGCTGGTAAACAGTAATGCTACTTGATCACAAACTTTACACTTATTTTTTAAGATATAGCACACACACGTAAGCATATGTTGTATTTACTTCTCAATATCCACATTTTTCATGTGCTTCTTGTTTTCTGATGTACTTACTGGAACAGTTAGGCTCAGCTATTGTCTATCTTTATCAAGACCAAAACCATGTTATTAAATATCTTCCGTACCTTGCCTAACTTAAGTTACAGTCTAAGACATATTTATGATTTATAACTAACGGGGTAAGGGTTGATAATTCCACATAAGTTTACAAATTATAATTGTTCATTTATTGCTATGGACATAGGAGACTAACTACTGTATGTTGCAAGGCTCAGCTTTCAGCTGGCTGGTCCTCATGGGAGAAATAAGGAGTTTTTTTGAATCACCAGAATGGGATCCAAAATATTTATCACTCCCTAAAGAAAGTCACTTAAGGCTCTACGCAGTTGCTCACACTTTCACTTTTGAGTGAAAATAAGTGCATGCTGATTGAGGTACAGTAGGGTATCTTAAGCATTCAGGTGCTGGCAGATCCAACACCTGTGTGAAACCTATGATCTACTGGAGTAGCAGCTGGAGACCATATGGGACGCCCTAAAGTGTCTCTGACAGCACAAGACACCTATGTATGAGAAAGTGAATTCAGTCCTTAAATGAGGCTACCACGTGCAGCTGTCAGTGACTATTCAGTAAGAAAATAAAAGACAAGGGGGTAAATTTAAGGGAAATATCTTAAATTCTGTTTTACCCACAAGCTCTGTCAGGTGCAGCACAAAGACAGCATCCAGGCACTAGAGAGAAACAAAAATGTTTGTGTTTATCTAGGTCTTGACTATTTGATTTTTGAGTTCCTCTTTTTCCTCTTCCCTCTCTGCATTCCTGTTCCCATTTAAAGACAGCTTGAGTATGAGTCTATATAGGAATGATTGTGAGTTTGATCTCAGTGGCTGGGGGAACATGGGGTTGGAGGGGCAGGTGTCCTAGATGTTCCATCAGGTATTCTAGATGCATCCTTGGTCCACTTAGGACCTACAGCTCTGTAGTTACCTCTTTCATAGCAGGGAAATCACAGTACTCCCAGGTCAGCTCTGCATGGGAAAGGAGTCATGGAGTGAATTCATATTCTGGAGTTTTGTAACTGTAGTAATACTGTCAATTTGCTTTCTGTAGCACAACTACAGAAGAAGAGATCCAGAGCTCATACTGTGCTACCTGAAGCATGTTTCAAGTGCCTACATGCTCTCTCAGTTCAGCAAGACTATCACTGCTGCTTGCTTTATCTCTGAGATACATTTTTCTTTTTCCTATAAGATTCTCATATGTGTAAATTGTGGAATCTTTAATTCACCGCTATTGTGAGTGCTGCACATTGTCATCATGTGACACTGCTATTAATGGGCATTCTTAAACTCAGCTTACAGAGGGGCAAATCCATTAAACTATTTGTCTCACATACATCGATAAAATTTGGTCTATTACTACAGTTGTACTACAATTTTTTATCAATTAAAAAATTTCTGTATGAATGTATTCTTATACGATGGTGTACTTTTTGCAACCAGAATTTGGTAGAAAAGCACTATTTCTCTTATTGAAGAGCAACAAAACTCATATATTTTATGTCCAAAATACTCTCTCTGTCTACTGACTGTCTTACAAAGTCAAATAACTCTAAGTTCCACCAACTGAAGATGATATATCAATATGCTGCAGGAAATGCAAATACGATCGGTCAAGGAACAAAGAGAAAAAAATAAGAGAAAAATCTGCAAACTACCAGCTAGGTCATACCAATTTTGGACAGGAAGGACAATGTCACTCTTGGTATTTGAAGATAATTTTCTACAGTTGGATAGTTTTGTACTTCAAGAACTACTTTAGGACTGAGAAAATACTAGTAACGGTGAGCCTGACACTGTAGTCCGGTGAGTGTTCCTATGTCCTATTCTCTGATTATTACTTAAAGGCAAAGTTTGCTATGTAATGAGAAGAGCTGTCAAACTAGACATTTCTATTGTCAGCTAAGTAGTCTAACAACTAGGCAAGAGGTAGACGACTGATGTCCCAATGGAGAAATGGAAAACATGGTGTTAGCCTCTATCTTACGGTTGAAAAATGCTCTTGCAAAGGCAAAAGTATGTATTTGAGTCTACTGAAGCTCAGGTGAGCATGCTAGGTGGTCCGCTTTCTTTTCAGATTACATAGTTTATATCAAATACAGGCATTTTTATCTGAGTTTTTCAAGGGAAGAAAGCCTAGTTGCTATGTTTTATGGTTGATTCATGTTACATGTTCAGTGTGGGTTTTGAGACCTCTGCTTTAGTTTGGGTTTTTTGTGAAATATGGAAATAAGATTTTTGTGGCAATTGTCTAGGAGACTGGAATTTGTTTTCTATAATTAGGTAAAGCAAGAGAGAAGAATGCTTACAAAATCTGTTATCTGGAAAAAATATGAAATCTCTATATGAGATTTATATTTGAGACCTCTAAAGTAAGTAGAGAGAAAACTGTGGCTGAATATTTGTAGCAGATTTTATCAATATCCTATTTCTATTTTCATTTTTTAAAAATTAATCTCAAGAGGAAAATCTCTGTTACATGGATCAGTCTAAGTTTAGTGGGCCAGTTACAAGTTTAACTCTCATTGTGTTACTTCTTATTGACATTACGGATATAAATCTCTGTGCCTTGGCATGGTTGTATATAACTGTGTCATATTTCTCAGATATCCTCAATTTTATGGAGTCTAAATACAGTAAGTGTTATGAAAAAGTAAAACTTTTGAATTTTTTCACTTCAATATTTATTAACGACAGAATGGCTGAGTTAAAACTCAGATCATAGAATATTTTGTTTATATAAAATCTATTTTGCTTTATACTAGCCTTCCTATTTGAAGTTGTTCTTGTATTTTGCCGATGCAACTTTGCAACTCTGGATGTCAAGCATAATCCTGATTTTACTACAGTTAATACAATTTAAATTTTATTTATTAAATATTAATATTTAATTACATTAAATTATTATTTAAAATATTAATAAATACAGATAAATCATGCTAATATTTAAAATCCTGTGAAAAGAGAATTTTTGTCCTAATTTTACTGGCATCACTATTTTCAACTATATTACTGTGCGGTGTTTTCATCTCATTGGAGAAGGATTGTATGTGTTTCCAGAAAGATTGTGTAAGAAACGCTCCTCCGATCGACAGTGCATGTGAGAGGTGGTGAGGTGTCTTGGTGTGTTCAGCGCAGCCACTGCAGTGAATCAGGATTTGTTTACACTCTGCTGTAGGTGCCCCAGACAGCTCAGATGCCAGAACAGGTATGGAAACAACCTCTGCTAGATAAATGCCTAGCCCCCATTATTCTTTGACCTGGAGCAAGGAGAAATTAAGGATTACCTTGTAATTCCTTGGATTGAAGTTTCTGGTCAGATATTATTTCCTGGTCAGATATTCTTTTCAGAATACAATATCTGTAACCTAGCCCTTTATCAAGGCAATTAATTAATTTGCAGTCTTTCAGAGAGTGCAATAAGTCAGAATTTTCAGCAGAAAATAAGTCTGTTTTCAAAACATTTGGTTTAGGTTAGCAATTAAAAATGAAAACTGGATGCACACCACAATTATAATAGAAGAGAAAACAAAAACAAAAATACGAATAAAAAAATTTAAAACTTAAGCTAATAGAAACAAGGGAATTTTACCATCAGAATAAATATTTGCCTTTAAAATAATGATAGTGAAACATCCAACAACCTTTCATCTGCTGAGAGGGAGACTAAAAAATAGTTTAAAAAAATCCTCACAAAGCATGTATTTCTCAAAATATGCTTCAAGATATAGACATGTTTAGTCAAGATAAGCTTGTAGAAATGCCCATAAACCCAGTATATTCATATCTATGTAACTGCTGTATATAATAATATATAAACATATTTTTAACAGCATTTTTTATTATAGGTAAGTTATCATGAACATATTACTTGAAACGTGTTATCTAATATAAAGTTATGCCAATAAATTGAATGTAGTAAGTGGTTCTTTTATGAAAGCATCTCTGAAACATGACTTTATTAAAGAAACATCCTAATTTAAAAATGAAAGACTCTAACATAAGATTCAAGTAGGACAAACTGTTCTCAGACTAGGAATAATCCATAACAGATTGAGCATTCTAAAAAAAAGTTGCAAATGCACAACACTAATTATCTTACAGATATAATATGAGAAACTCTAAGATATGCATTAAAAAGGAGGAAAGATTGAAATAGATTGGATGCTATAAAATTAAAGCTAAATTATTCCAACAGGAAAAAGATGTATAGGTCAAGATTATGAGTCATTCAAAAGAATTTGGAGATATATTTAATTGTTTTCTCCAGGTACAATTATAGCTGAGCCCAAAAACTTGCAGCATACTTCTGGAGTAAAACCACTAAAGCTTAAAGTTGCAGATGTAGGTGCTTCATGTGTCTGCCATGCTAGAGATTATGGGTATTGCAAAATAGTATCTGTACCCAAGAAGTAAAACCTGCTTTGAATACACTTAAGATTTAGTAAGATATCCACAGATAACTGTCAGAATGGTTGGTGTTCTTTTCCTGAAAAATACCATGCTTCATGTTGAAGGAGAAATATAACTTTGAGGGGTTCTGGGTATTTTTCTTACTGGGACTGAAAAGA
>NC_133584.1:31647482-31662482 GCF_964106895.1 Numenius arquata
AGGTACTGTACCTCTAACAGTAGTACGAAATGGATCTAATAGACATCACACTTAAAGGGGTGTTTCTTTCCCCACCTGCTGGAAAATTGTTTAAACCCAACACTTTCCAGCTGGGCAGATAAGAAGGAACTTAGGAATTGGCTGGTTTAGTGCAGCTGACCTATTTTCTGTCTTCTTCCATTGATCTTTTGGTTTCCTAACTCTCTGCTGTGTTTAGTTGAGCTGAAAAGTGAGGCTTGTGCAAGCATTCCGTAAGCAGCTAAGTAGCGGACGGGTTAAACTCCTTTTATTCTGATAAAATCAACAATTTTCTTGAGTACTGCTCTGAGTGGAATGCATACAAATATACGTTAATGAACCCATAGTGTAACCTTCCAGTAGATCACAAAGATCAGTTTATAAGGATTCAGTGGCTACGTTGGAAAACACAGGTAGCTATAATATGACATTAAGAAGCTGAAACCGTCTCTTTCAGAATGAAATTAATTTAGACAAGGTCTGAATAACTAGGAACAAAATTTTGGCCTACAGTGGTAGTTGTTTTTCAAGAAAGCTAATCTTATGAGACCTTGATTTGTCAGAATCACAATGTGCTGTCCAGAATGAGAGATCTCACTTGCCTTCTGCAATTTTGGGTCAAAGTGTTAGAACAAAAGGTCTAATAGTTTCCATACTATTGAATCTTTTGCCTAGTCTGAACCCTTCCAATTCAGCTTCAAATACCACATCAAACCATAGTATAAGCAATCTGAACTTCTACTCAAATGCTTCCGTCATTGTATATCGTGATCAATATTCTCTGTGAAGAGAAAAAACATCTTTGAATGTTTAGAAGAATTGCTTACAGCATGCACGTTAGTACCACTTTCACTGCCAACATTTACTGATGTCAACACTAGAAATGCAATTCATATGGCTAATAACTGCAAATCCATTTACCGTTCCTATACTACTCCCAAAACACCTTTTCTTTTCTGTCAGCAGCCAAGCTATTATATAATACATGAATGACAATAGAGAAATGAATATTCTTTGTTCAAAATATATGATTCAATCTTCTAAGTACCTACGTAGTGCCATGCGAAATTCAGCAGGGAATTTTTGCTTCAAGTGATGAATTATATCACACTCTAAATGATATTTTTTTTGCCATTTAGCTCCTTGAATGCACAGCAATCTACCCAGAACACTGGAAAATTTATGCCTATTTTCCATCCCAATTTGCTGGCTAGGGAAGTTAATAAGAAAAAATTGTCATTGAATCCAGTGGTACCTGGACGGAGCCCGTGACGTCAAGGACGGAAACACTAATAGCAAGAACTGGAAATTTATAAGTAAATAATTCTTCTCCATGTTCTTATTTGTTTATTCAGCTGTCAGCCCTTTTAGACAATTTTATGTCAGCTAACAGTTAAATTTAGCACCCATCAGGTTGTCCCAATATTTAGTAGAGACAGTTAGGCACCTCCAAGGGGCATGTCACTGATGATGGGTTGAGTTACTGTTTAGAGATGCCATTGATCTCTGTTTAGTGTTGAAGTTCTTTTAGACATGGATATAAAAAGGGAAGACATGGGCTTGAGACCCAAAGAAGTTTGGAAGGAGATTAAAATTATTCAAGTTATAAATAATCAAAGTTATTAATACTTTGCATCACTTTCAGTAAGAGCAAAGTATATGCAGGAGCAGAGATAGGATGGCTAACGGCAATGACAGAATAGAAATGGAAATTACCGCATTTGAGGAGGAAACAGAACTCAAAGTTTAATGTGCTCAGATCAAGACAGTTAATGATTGTCAGTGCAGAGTAATGAAGAAACTGGCACACTTTTAAATTTTGAAAAGAGTAGCTGATTTATCAAATTGGGACTATAACTATGTCTGTAAATTAGTAAATATTGTACTATAATTAGTAGAAAGAATAACATAACACAGAGAAGTAGGAGACTGTCTCTTGATTTCAATAGACTAGAAATCTTTGGAATAAATTATGACGAAATTAGTTATAGAAATATAAATTAATGGAAAATCAGCAACATGACATTTTTTAAAAGAGATAGATAATACCAAGATAACTTGGTATGGTTTTTTGATAAAATAACTGATTCCCTAGATATGAGAGAAGTGGAAGATCTAAGTTATCTTTCAGTAAAGTACTGAAACATACTTGAAGTGGTTAACTATGGGAAAATATTAAACTTCAGAAGATAGAATTAGTTAAATAATTTTGATGTGGATAAAAAGCTAAATAAAAGGAAGAGGTCTTAAATCTATTATAATTGACATATTATTATATTGTATGACTGCTAAATTCTTTGATTACAAACATAAACACATGGCTGATCTGAAGTTCTTCAGTAGAGACTGTTTCAGCATAATATTAGGAGGGACTGCAGTGCAGAACTACTAATGTATTGACTTCTGAAAGTCTGATGGTTAATTAGAAAGGACTATCAAAAAACCTCACACAAAATGCACTAGAAAGTATATTCCAAAAGATAAGCATTTTAATTCTGTCAGATCATTCATGTTTATAGGCATATCCCTTTTGGTCAAATGACCTCTTGGTGTAGACTTAGTCCCATAATCATTAGGCCCTACTCATAACCGTGGTAAACTGGCGTAACTGGTCTGAAATCAGTGAAGATGCACAGATTTATGGTAGCTGAAGTCTGTCCAACAATGATTCTGTTCCCTCATGATAGATACAGTTCATATGCACAGTAGCCTTTAAATATTAACAAGCTCCTGTCTTCTCAGAGAAGAGCCAGTTAGAAATACTTTAAAATGACAACAAAGTCTCGTTCTATAATGTGTTGCACAACTGATTTCATAACTGACAATTGGATTTTTTGATTGAAATCAAAGTTTTTCCTAAACATCCATGAGAATTAGTTTATTTTTTTTTTTCACAGCAAATGAACGGGCTTTATAGAACTAACTCACTCTTTACCATGTAGGAACACAACAGGGATCAGCTTTCCTTCACTTCCCTATCAATACATTACTTTTAGGGACGAAGCATTTATTGCACCTGAACACGTGTGCATGTACGTATGCACATAGATACATGTAATATACACATAATATTTAGAATTAGGGAATCAGATATCACTGTAACGGGCATGTTTAAAAAACTGATAAATCTTGCCTGTAACTGTAAAACAAAGCTTTTCTAGACTGGTACTAATTAACAACGTTTCATACAAATGGTTAGTTGTCATTATTGAACATTAGCATTACATACTCAAATCCACCACTACTTAGCAATCATACCCAATATTAGCTGTAAGTACCAACACCACAGAGCTGACCTGTGTCACTAGCAGCGATGCTAACAGTTCTTCATGTCTTCGGTCACCACAGTGCAGGTGATCAGGCCCAAGATCAACAAGAAGACCTAGAGCTTCAACAAGAAGACCTAGAGCTGGAGTAAACTTCTCTTTACTCTTACCCATCTCCATCCTTTTATAAAGAGGTTGTGTTTCAAGGCATTTCCCAGCCGTTGGCATCCATACTGAGCTACACACTGCCTGAACCTGGAGAAAAATTATTGTCCAGGCTGCAGCAGATGCCTCACTGTTCCTTGGCTGCTGCTCCCTTTCCTAAAGCAAAAGCAGTCTTTTTGCAGGTGTGTTTCTTCTACAGTGAGAAGTTGCCCACCAGTGCATTGCTAATGGTTCTGTGACTCCTTTCCTTGACCATTGCCTATATTTTCAAGGTCTTTGCTGTTATTCCACACTTGAACTGCAACAAGAGACACATGGTGCCGTGCTCAGTCCACCCAGCAAGTTGATAATAAACCTAACAGGTTGGACTGGGTCCCTGCAGAGTTGACAGGAGGGACAGTTAGCATAAGCCCTGTGGCCTTATCTGGGCTGTTGGGTACACAAATGCTTCTACAGGTGTGCTCTTTTACTGTGCTGCTGCTGCTATGAGTGTAACATACAGGTTGATGCTATTTCTGACTTCGATGCTTGACTTGTCTCTCAGAAGAGCAAAAAAAAAATTCTAATAAAAGTGTGTTGCAATGTTGGTTTTAAAATATCAGGAAGCTGAAAGCATATATTTGGTTTTTTACCACAACCTTTTTAAGGTCTTAATGTAAGTATTTTGTAACTTGCAAAATAGCTGTGAAGATTCCTTAGTGCAGTGGGGATGGAAATTGTTTATCTAGTTATGAACTAAATATAGTAAAATTGTTTCCTGGAACAGTGACTCTGACTCTGACTCTGCCTTTACGCACAATATTTGCTTCTACATTTTCATTATCGTGGGCCCTGTTTTATGAATACCGCTTTGTGGCATGTATGTCTATATGAAGGAATGTGTCCCTGATCTCTTGAAAGAATGCTTCTGTAAAATGTATATTTCTTAATTCTCACCTTTGAATAAATAAAAGCTGACAAATAACTAGATTGTCTTCTCTCTACCCACAAAGGAATTGACTAGGGATTAAGTCTTTTGTCTTTTTTTCATTTTATTCATAGCTTCTAGTTAAGTAGCTATTTCACTCAACCCTGATAGACTTCAGACACTTTACTCACTGTTGATTTAGCCATACAAATATTTAATAGTATCTAAAGGTTGTGAGGTCCCAGTTGTTTTAAGTCTCTTACTGAAATGTGACTGTAATGTTGTGGAGAAACATCTGTTTTTCATTAGTTAATACATTTTATGCATAAATAACAGATTTTCATTCAAATTGATTGTTTCACTTAGATTGTTAAACTGTTGTGGCTTGCTTTTGTACACCGTTATTCAAAGCAGAGAATACAGAGAATACACTTTTTAGAAAAGTTTTAAAATGGGAAGTAGTTAAATGTTATGGAAGCATGGTCACTGCCTTATGTAAAAGGAAGGCCAGAGCCTGATGACCATTTTTGAAAGTCACTGTATTTTATTTATGAATATTCATACAAATCAGTCTAAGGTGAAAGTTTTCATTGCCACAAGGTACACCAGGTAAAGGAAAGACAGTGATTTCTTGTAGGATTTTTTTTTTTTATTTTATTATAGGTGCATTGGAAAAATAGTATTATGAATTGAACTTGTATTTGATAGGTTTAAGTAAAAAGAAAGATTGCCTCACTAAAAGCTCATATAAACACTGAATATTTTTTTTTAAATACATGCCTGAGTAAAAAAGGTGACACACATCAAAATACAAGTACATTAATGGATGATATTCTTTATAAGTAACTAGTGAAAATTAAAAAATATATTAAATTCATCATTTAGATTTGCTCAGAACCTGTTCCATAAAGGAAAAGTAGGGAGGTATTCTATTGCCCCATCTCCTATAGACATATATTTAGGGACTAAGGAAAAAGAAAACAGAGACATGAGCAGATGATAGTGTCAAAAGTAACAATAGTGGTACTGATATTTATTGAGAGTTGTGTCTTAAAGTACAGATACAGAGAAATCCATGACCAAAAATTGCCTAAGAACAAAAGGCAATGAGCTGGTGATGATGGACTGAAACTACTGAACCTTTTTTCATCTCCATATATTTCCTTTCTTTTTTTTACCCTTTTGTGAAAATTATAGATTTAGAAGTCTTTTATGTTATTTAGGTTAAAATATTTTTATGTTTGTCTGAACCCTGGGACTTAGTCCTTGAATGGGGACTCTAGATGTTCCAGAAAGAAAAAAGAAAAAAAATAATTCACTATTAATATTATTTCAGAGATTAAAGTCAGGTGGTCAGGTGAATATTTCATTTACAGAATGTGCTGTTATTATTTTTGTCCTGTTCATTTATCTGTAGGATCAAGATAACAGAACAATGTCTGTGGCTGGTAGTTCCACAGCACAAGCTGAAGCATGACAGAAGACTACATAACACCAAAAATATCTCAGGTCAAAAGGTGTAAACGGATAGTCTAAAATGACCTGCTCAAAGCAGCTATGATGGGGACAAGAATGAGAGACAGCAGTTTTTAAAAGATACATCATTTATTTTACCCCTTTTCCTCCACACTTGGTGTTCAAAGTATCTGTTTCTTTTTCTTTTTTCTTTTATTTTTTTCCTTTTGTAGAATCAATCGTCTTCTCAAATAGGCAAGCCCAAGTCTGTGTCTACAAAAGTCCAAAATTGGTCACAATATTTTGATCTGTTTTTACCTTCATCACTTATCTTTTCTGACTGTACTGCCAGCAGCCTTCTAATGCCTTTAATAGTGTTGTCTCTTTGGCAGTGAAACTGGAAGTTTAATTTTTGTATATTGAGACTTCTGTTCCCAGACAGGAAAATGTGTAGTTCTCCTTCCTCATGCTAACAGCAAGTGGAGTTAGGTTTCTCAAATAATGTAAACTTTTGATTTCTTTTTTTGTTGCCATTGATGACTTTTTGTGTTGAACCTTTTCATTAGATCCAGAAGGTCTAAATCGCTCTGTAATGGTGTGTCCTGTTCTGCTCCGAAGAGGCAGACATCTGTGACGCTAGAGAAACTTGTTTTTCTGACTGGCCTTGAGGATAGCTTTGGATACAGTTTCATGAGCTGATGCAAGCATTTTGTTTGTTAACTTCTATTCTTAGAGGAGTTAATCATCCTCTCTAACTGTGGAAGAATCTTTATTGTAATCTTGATTTTAGGGACCAAGGCAGTTTTAGTTGTATTTTGTGACCTGACATTGTTTTTATAAATGAGCATTAAGTAGGGGCAAGGGATTAAATGAGATGGGATGGAGAATGGTAGGAAGGAAGGAGAGTTGAGATGAAGAGGAACTACTCTCAAGATCTATGCAGCTTCCCTGAAAAGCGGATCTCTTGTTGTAAGTGGCACTTGGGCCCTTCCTGGTTGAGATGATTACTGTTTTCCTGGGGTGCTTATCTCTAGCAGACACTGCGACCTCTATGTGCCAACACTGATAGCACCTGCTGAAGAAGAAATGTAAACCTGATCATGATCACCTTTACTTTAAATAGGACATGACTGTGTCCAAGACAGTGCCTCTTCTGGTATACTGTGAAGCACTGCTAGACATAATGTGGGCACAAGCTCACACCTGGCTCTAGAATACAGCTCTTGGTAAAGAGCTTTAATTATTATTTAGCCTTAAGTTAGCAGTTAACAAATTTACCTGGCTGGCTTTTGTTTATTGTCATAACAAATGGGATATAATAATGAGGTGACTTCAAAGTAAGTGACACAGCTCAATATCAGAGAGTCATTTAACCACTACATGTCTAACTTTGCTTTTTTTGTTGTTTGTTTTTCTTTCTCATATATGAAAAGCAAGAAAAGGAATGTCTTTTACAATCTATTGCTCTTCTAGCAAAGCAGTAGGTTAGTCAGCTCTACATTTCCTTCCTTTTGTTCATTTTTCTCCACTTGGTACATTTCTGCCCATCAAGAGCTCTTGCAACAATTTTTTAAAATTCTTTTTTTCTCAAAAATCTAAAGTGTTTATCTTGTGTTGAAACACCTAGATACCTGCATGTCATTAAGGACTAATATATCTAAGTAACTTTTGAAAGTGGGGCTTAGGTACTTCTGAAAATGTCAAACAAATGTGCAAGACCAAGTTTTCTTGGCAAATAAGACAAATTTGAAAGGTTTGATTTTTAAAAAGGTAAAGATTCATCTATTCAAGGATCTTGTCTATGATGACTCAGGAAGAGTTATGACTGGGGCAGGCCTTTGAAGATGCTTTTCTAGCATATTCTCCAAGGTACCAGCAATCTGCATCTCAAGAAACAACAGACCAACAGATGACACTCTTAACTGAACTTGAGCAAAGTTCCCTTATTTTTTGGGCTGATTCTAGTTCATTAGAACAATTCATCCTTCTCAGAATCTGAGCTTTTGGGGAACAACACAAGGTGGCATTTAATAGCAAGAAAGTGCTTGAAAATGGAAGAGATTGGACAATTCCACGTAAGGAGAAGGGACTATGTCAGTGATTTATAAGAGATTATAAATGCTTTATCACCCCATTGTTTTACAACAGGGTAGTAACCCAGTTACATTTGTCTTCTTAAGAATGGTCAAACAATTGTTTATTTAATTTAGACTTAACATAGATGATTCAGTTGCATTTTCAGGATAAAATTTCTTAAGTATCTATTCTAAATACTAAGAAAATGATACTAAAGAAATGAAACATGAATACGTTTCTGAAAAATTATTTGTGTTCTGTAAGAACTATACTATATATAAAGCAACACAACTGTTACATTAAGCTGTATTATTAAAATTTTAGCTCAGTTGTATTCAGTAATTTTATGTAATAATCATTTAGAAAAATACAGTATTTTTATCTAGAAATATTATCCTTTTCCCTTTTATATCTATTTTATATAAATACACCTGTGTTGTATTAAAAATATTACATTAGTTACAGGCTATTTATGGGGAAGTAAAGCATAGGATAAGCTGTCCGATATAAGTTGGCTACAGTTCCAAAGACAGACCGAACAGAAACAACTTTAAACATGAAGCACCAACAGTACCTAGCGACAAAACTGTCCTAAAGATGACTATCAAAACTGCAGCCTCTTATCCTGATTTGCTGAAACTAATTTTTAGTTAAACCCTGGCACCCGTTTGTGGCTTCAACCATGTCCACAAATATACGTATTGGATGGTTCAGTGTAGTTCATGTACGGATTTGTAATGACTGGTTGACCTGGAATGTTTCATTACAATAAACAATACTATAACTGTACAGGTAAAAGCTTTTATATTCAGTGTAAGTAGTCAGCATTCTGAAATGTAAAATCTTCACCTGAAGTAAATACTGCAATGTCTGATGAATGGACTGCTGGCTTGGCAGCCTGATTCACAGCACCTTAGCTAAACAGATGGACTGACTGGACTCCGTGTCCAATCAGTAGAGAAAGCAGGTGCCTCTGAAGAACAATTTAAGGCAGTCTCAGTGGCAGAAACATCCATAGAGTGATATAATACTTTCACAGACTGCACAGGGACCTGTCTAGATCCAGCCAACAGGAAACACAAGGTATTGAGTATATTAGAATTAGCATATGGGAACGTGGGGTAAATATTCCTCCTTCCACTCAGAATTTACTGGTGACCTTGCTTTGCAGAACAGATGCCTAGCAGTTTGCAATAATTTTCTATGGGCCATTACATCAGCATAGAAAATCCAGAGCCTTGACTATATATCTTTTACTCCCACAACGGGTAATGGTGGAGGAGAGTTAGAGCTAGAACTTCATTAACACATAGAGCCAACACAAGGACAAAATGTCACAACTTGTACTCCAGTGGCAGAACTGTATGACTTCTTGTAGGAAGGAGACCAGGTAACATACTTGTAGGAACCTGAGGAAAACTTCTGGTTGACAGGATTAAATGGGAAGAACTAGAATTTGGCTTGAAAATGTCTTCAGTTTGATTCTGTGTGGTCATCTGGAGTAACTGCAACAACAGTGTCACTTTTGCATGACTTCTGAAAATTAGCCTGACTAAACATGATAATACCTCTCCAGATTGTGCTGAAGCCTTTCTTCATTCAGTGGTGTTTCAGAGGACAGACACCACATACTGAGTTACAAAATCCTTCATCGAATGATCAATGATTTCCTTGGCTCCTTCTATATAGAAAGAAAGCGACACAGAAGAAAAGAAAGAAAGAAGTCACTGGTTTTTGACTGTCTCTTTGACTCCTGTAGCAGAGGGGTAGGGAGCTAGAACAGAACCATTATGTTGTTTTGTCTTGGCTAGCAATTCCTCTACAGAGGGGGCAGATCTGGTGAGCTGTAAAAGCTGCAAAATCAGGATGCGAACAGTGTCTGACACTGGCAGTGCAGTGAGAAGACACTAAAAAAGTGTTTTTTCTATGATGTATCCAGATTCTTAACAATGAAGTAATATTCATTGGTCATTCACAGTGTCACTATTTTTTGCAGAGATAATGCTCAGCTTTCTGAAAGTGCACCTTTGAAGCTATTTTAGAGCTGCTGATTCTACCTATTTATTTATCTTCTTTTAGGCATTTCTTAGCAATTTACTCTGTAGCATCTGCCACATAGAAGGGCATCATGATTTATCTGCAGCTCTGAATATATTACTTGTTAACCTTTACAAACACCTAGTGTGACTCATTCCATCTTATCACAGCAGACGTCAGTGGGAGTAAGCATCACTCAACAGGACAACCAGTTTGTACAAGATACAGGCACATGTACCGAATGTACCCAGATAAAAGAGTCAGTTAATTTTTAAAGTGTTAAAAAGCAACATGAATATAACAACACAGCTTGTGACGGGATTTGAGGCATGTGCGTTGGTAGTCATACTGAGGGGATCAAGAACATAACAATAGCCTAAATAACGAATTTCACCTCACAAAAGAGCCCTTGGAAAGGTTTCCCAAGAGTTTTCTTTCTGAAATGGCTGGAAGTGTAAGAATTGTCAAAAACCAGCAGTTAAAAACCATGATCAGACACGGTCATCATGTCAGTCTGACTGGTCTGTAGTTCCCTGGGTCTTCCTTTTTTCCTTTTATAAAAATGGGGGTTATGTTTCCTGTTCTCCATTCAGTGGGAACTTCACCAGACTGCCACAGCTTCTCAAATATGAAGGGTTGTGACTTAGCAACTTCATTGTCAAATTCCCTCAGGACCTGTGGATGCATCTCCTTAGGTTCTATGGTTTGTGCCTTAGGTTCCTTAGATGGTCTCAAACCCATTCTTCTCCTACAGTGGGAGATTATTAATTCTCCCAGTCCCTGCCTTTGCCTTCTGCAACTTGGGCAGTGTGGCTAGAGCACTTGCTGGTGAAGACTGAGGCAAAAATTTTCAGGTCTTTGAGTACCTCAGCTTTCTCCATATCCTGGGTAACCAGGTCTCCCGTTCCCTTCTGGAGAGTACCCACATTTTCTCTAGTCTTCCTTTTATCGCTGACATACCTGTAGGAGCATTTCTTGTTGCCCTTGATGTCTGTGGACAGATTTAATTCTACCTGGGCTTTAGCTTTCCCAATCTGATCCCTGGCTGCTTGGACAATGTCTCTGTATACCTCCCAGGCTACCTGTCCTTGCTTCTACCCTCTGTAGGCTTCCTTTTTGTGTTTGAGTTTGTCCAGGAGCTCCTTGTTGATCCATGCAGGCCTCCTGACGTTTCTGCCTGAGTTCCTCTTTGTTGGGATACATCGGTCTTGAACTTGGAGGAGGTGATCCTGGAATATTAACCAGCTTTCTTGGGCCCTTCTTCCCTCCAGGGTTTTATCCAATGGTACTCTACCAAGCAGATCCCTGACAAGGCCAAAGTCTGCTCTTTTCAGGACTAGCAAATCACCATGAGATATTAGGAGAAGCTTAAGCATCTATTTAGGTGTCTGAATTAGGGGCCCCTTTTTCTTATAAAGGCAATGGCACCTAAGAAAGGCAATAAAGTACTATGAGTTTAGATTTCTAAATGAATTTACGATGCCTTCAAGACTCTATAAACAGATTATGGGTATCTAAAATAACAGTCGAAGTTCAATGTCCCAAACAAGGCTGTGTGAATGTTTTCTTGTATTATTAAAGCAAGACTATATTTGACTATGCACATTTGTTAAGCTTTTTTTTTTTAAAGTATCATTGCTGATCCTGAGGATTTTTCATGTACAACAAATGTTATGTTATCTCAATGTTATATCTTAGTTTCATTTTAACCAGTTTATTTGTGTAAAGAAAAATCTACCTCCCTCTGAACAAGGGTAGTTCTGAGCATGACATATAAATCACTTACAATATTGCACCAAAGAAATGGAGCCTTTAAGACTAGAAGAGACCTTTGCAATCCATAGCTAACATGCTTTTTCTGCATTGAAAATTTTAGATAATGAAGTTGTCATAGATTGGATTACCTTGGTAATGATGTATCTGATTCTGACATATAATGTCAGGTTGCAGCATTTACTTAAAGTTACTTTGTGCTTTGTATTCTGACATGGTATGACTCACATAGCTTGACTTGATATGTCTTAAACTGACACTTTGCCATAGATATGCAAATGGTCCCATTTTCTGAAAAGAGCAATTAAAATACTCTTGATAAACCAAGAGTTCTACAGAAAAATACTGATATTTTTCCACTTAGTCAGGATATAAATAGTATTATACAGAATTTGCTAGCACACTTTAGCATTTCTTTAAATGTACAGAGATACCTGTGCAGCAACAATGAAGTGATACTGTTCTGAAAACAATATTCTGTATAAAACTGCTGGTAAACAGTAATGCTACTTGATCACAAACTTTACACTTATTTTTTAAGATATAGCACACACACGTAAGCATATGTTGTATTTACTTCTCAATATCCACATTTTTCATGTGCTTCTTGTTTTCTGATGTACTTACTGGAACAGTTAGGCTCAGCTATTGTCTATCTTTATCAAGACCAAAACCATGTTATTAAATATCTTCCGTACCTTGCCTAACTTAAGTTACAGTCTAAGACATATTTATGATTTATAACTAACGGGGTAAGGGTTGATAATTCCACATAAGTTTACAAATTATAATTGTTCATTTATTGCTATGGACATAGGAGACTAACTACTGTATGTTGCAAGGCTCAGCTTTCAGCTGGCTGGTCCTCATGGGAGAAATAAGGAGTTTTTTTGAATCACCAGAATGGGATCCAAAATATTTATCACTCCCTAAAGAAAGTCACTTAAGGCTCTACGCAGTTGCTCACACTTTCACTTTTGAGTGAAAATAAGTGCATGCTGATTGAGGTACAGTAGGGTATCTTAAGCATTCAGGTGCTGGCAGATCCAACACCTGTGTGAAACCTATGATCTACTGGAGTAGCAGCTGGAGACCATATGGGACGCCCTAAAGTGTCTCTGACAGCACAAGACACCTATGTATGAGAAAGTGAATTCAGTCCTTAAATGAGGCTACCACGTGCAGCTGTCAGTGACTATTCAGTAAGAAAATAAAAGACAAGGGGGTAAATTTAAGGGAAATATCTTAAATTCTGTTTTACCCACAAGCTCTGTCAGGTGCAGCACAAAGACAGCATCCAGGCACTAGAGAGAAACAAAAATGTTTGTGTTTATCTAGGTCTTGACTATTTGATTTTTGAGTTCCTCTTTTTCCTCTTCCCTCTCTGCATTCCTGTTCCCATTTAAAGACAGCTTGAGTATGAGTCTATATAGGAATGATTGTGAGTTTGATCTCAGTGGCTGGGGGAACATGGGGTTGGAGGGGCAGGTGTCCTAGATGTTCCATCAGGTATTCTAGATGCATCCTTGGTCCACTTAGGACCTACAGCTCTGTAGTTACCTCTTTCATAGCAGGGAAATCACAGTACTCCCAGGTCAGCTCTGCATGGGAAAGGAGTCATGGAGTGAATTCATATTCTGGAGTTTTGTAACTGTAGTAATACTGTCAATTTGCTTTCTGTAGCACAACTACAGAAGAAGAGATCCAGAGCTCATACTGTGCTACCTGAAGCATGTTTCAAGTGCCTACATGCTCTCTCAGTTCAGCAAGACTATCACTGCTGCTTGCTTTATCTCTGAGATACATTTTTCTTTTTCCTATAAGATTCTCATATGTGTAAATTGTGGAATCTTTAATTCACCGCTATTGTGAGTGCTGCACATTGTCATCATGTGACACTGCTATTAATGGGCATTCTTAAACTCAGCTTACAGAGGGGCAAATCCATTAAACTATTTGTCTCACATACATCGATAAAATTTGGTCTATTACTACAGTTGTACTACAATTTTTTATCAATTAAAAAATTTCTGTATGAATGTATTCTTATACGATGGTGTACTTTTTGCAACCAGAATTTGGTAGAAAAGCACTATTTCTCTTATTGAAGAGCAACAAAACTCATATATTTTATGTCCAAAATACTCTCTCTATCTACTGACTGTCTTACAAAGTCGAATAACTCTAAGTTCCACCAACTGAAGATGATATATCAATATGCTGCAGGAAATGCAAATACGATCGGTCAAGGAACAAAGAGAAAAAAATAAGAGAAAAATCTGCAAACTACCAGCTAGGTCATACCAATTTTGGACAGGAAGGACAATGTCACTCTTGGTATTTGAAGATAATTTTCTACAGTTGGATAGTTTTGTACTTCAAGAACTACTTTAGGACTGAGAAAATACTAGTAACGGTGAGCCTGACACTGTAGTCCAGTGAGTGTTCCTATGTCCTATTCTCTGATTATTACTTAAAGGCAAAGTTTGCTATGTAATGAGAAGAGCTGTCAAACTAGACATTTCTATTGTCAGCTAAGTAGTCTAACAACTAGGCAAGAGGTAGACGACTGATGTCCCAATGGAGAAATGGAAAACATGGTGTTAGCCTCTATCTTACGGTTGAAAAATGCTCTTGCAAAGGCAAAAGTATGTATTTGAGTCTACTGAAGCTCAGGTGAGCATGCTAGGTGGTCCGCTTTCTTTTCAGATTACATAGTTTATATCAAATACAGGCATTTTTATCTGAGTTTTTCAAGGGAAGAAAGCCTAGTTGCTATGTTTTATGGTTGATTCATGTTACATGTTCAGTGTGGGTTTTGAGACCTCTGCTTTAGTTTGGGTTTTTTGTGAAATATGGAAATAAGATTTTTGTGGCAATTGTCTAGGAGACTGGAATTTGTTTTCTATAATTAGGTAAAGCAAGAGAGAAGAATGCTTACAAAATCTGTTATCTGGAAAAAATATGAAATCTCTATATGAGATTTATATTTGAGACCTCTAAAGTAAGTAGAGAGAAAACTGTGGCTGAATATTTGTAGCAGATTTTATCAATATCCTATTTCTATTTTCATTTTTTAAAAATTAATCTCAAGAGGAAAATCTCTGTTACATGGATCAGTCTAAGTTTAGTGGGCCAGTTACAAGTTTAACTCTCATTGTGTTACTTCTTATTGACATTACGGATATAAATCTCTGTGCCTTGGCATGGTTGTATATAACTGTGTCATATTTCTCAGATATCCTCAATTTTATGGAGTCTAAATACAGTAAGTGTTATGAAAAAGTAAAACTTTTGAATTTT